>NC_134827.1:68699205-68875950 GCF_004210375.1 Tachypleus tridentatus | reverse complement strand
CACAAGAACTGCAAGTAAATTAAACTATTTTGGCCCACAAAGAGCACTTCAAACTTCTGTGGTTTTCATATTCCCTCTACGGTATCCTTTTTTTCTTGCTGATGTTTTATTCAAAAAAGTTTGCAATGCAATTTACTTGGCAATAAATACCATTCAATAGTCCTTTATTATGCATAAAAAAAACCACCGTATGTTTTAAATCTGTGCATTAAATGTCATAACCAGATTCAAAGAAGTGACCCTCGTTTTTTTGGTGAGGAAACACAGGACTAGCCAAGGTAATCCTTGTTGTTTAGTAAAATGACACACAATAGATGATACACTACCGAATAGAGGGAAAGCAGCCATTCGGTAAAACCTTATCACCTGCTCTAACGGATTGGCAATCACTCTTATACTGCACCTCTGCTTAAAATATGTGGAATATTCTATTGTTTCTCACGGATACGAAACCGGTTTGCCAGATCTGAAGTCCAGAGTTGTATCACAGGAACAACCGTTTGAGTTTGTGCATCTATTTTATTATTTTAGTTATACACTTAATTGGACTTTAAAATATGTTATACAGTACTGTGTAAAAATTTTTGGGACAAAGTAAAAAAAGTAGATTTCAGGCTGCTTTCAAAGAACGGTGGAAGATATATCAGAGGTGAAACATCAAGATTTTATTATTATTCATATTTAATACAACATAAACTCAGTGGAAGTGTTTGAATTCAGCAGAAATTAATATTCTGTGTGCCTCCCATTTTGCTTTAATAACTGCAGACAGTCTCGCATTGTTGCAACATATTTAATCAAAGTGCCTTTTGGGATTTTACTCAAAATGTCTCTAATAAACTCCCATAAAGTTTCGTTGGATGTAACTTTTGATTTGGCAGCGAAGACCATTGCATTACTTGAATGATTCCAGCAGGTTCTTTCTTAGCTATGTAATTTATGCTTGGGTTAAATAAGTGTTTGAGATCATTATCTTCTTGGTAGTAGAATCCTTTACCTATAATGCGCAAACCACTGAGTATACTATGACGGATCGGTATTTGATGATACTTATAACATGCCTTTGATACAAATATATGGGAATTTTAAAGAATGATAAGTTTTTTTACCCTTGCTCATTCATTTGTGAACAAGGATCTGTGAAGCATTACCATAGTGTTGAAATGTACATTCTGTAATATAAAAATTAGCTACATGAAATGAAAAGAATAATAAAATATTCTTTCATCCTAAACTTTGCAAAGCATTGTATTTACTTAAAAAATATTCTGAGGTAACATCAATAATGATGTCTACAGTACCTCATTTGTTCGCGCGTTAGATTGTTCCAAATAGTTTCACGTTAGAACTTGCCGGCTGGATCGAGTCCGCCGCTGTTGGAGGTTCATGTTTCATTACAATTTTTTCTTAATTTCGCGCAAAGCTACAGGAGAGCTATCTGCGCTAGCCGTCCCTAACTTAGCAGTGTAAAACTAGAGGGAAGGCAGCTAGCCATCACCACCCACCGCCAACTCTTGAGCTACTCTTTTGTCAACGAATAGTGAGATTGACCGTCACACTATTACGTTCCCACAGCTAAAAGGACAAGCATGTTTGGGGTGACTGGGATGCAAACCCGCAACCTTCAGATTATGAGTCGCACGCCTTAACCCACTTGGCCATGGCCGGGCCCGTCCATCTTAGGGTCATCAACTTGATGTGATTTACTTGTAACTCAAGCAGTGGCGCCACGTCAATGTCAGGAAAAAAACTGTCGAGTCGTAAAGCACCAACATTCGAAGTCCTTTTGAACACCTCGTTAGGTTCACCACTAGGAGTCATAGATTGTAATGGTTTCTCAGCGGGTTCGCATTCAGGGTTGATAGTGTGATGATTCCTTTACATGATAAAATCGTCCTTTTTTTGGAAAACTGCTGGAGCACCCATTTTTCCGTGACCTGAAATAGTCTAGTCTTAACAATGTTCTTACGTTACAAGATTAATCTAGCTGGTAAAAGCTCGTAAGTAAAGCACTATAAGCAAGCATTTCACCTAGCTCGCGACAATTCATAAATAATCAAACAACACAAATTCGTTCAAGCCTTAAAAGAATCTTTACGATATTAAGTGTTCAGCATGCTCCTGTTAAAACCACCTTGCATAAAGAAAAGATTTTTGTGGTAATTGAGTCTCAGGTGTAGTTACAGTATTTTAAATGTTGGGTGTGCATGACGAATGCGTCATATCAAGTTAATTGTGAATTGTAACTCGAGTGATGTGTTTATATAAAGTTACTGGTGGTACGTAACATGGCGGTTAGTTATGTAAAGCTGCTATGGGAATCTAACATGACGGATGTATAATGTTACTGGGGAAATGTAACTTGACGGATGTGTTGTATAAAGTCACTGGGGAAATGCATACACATATGTCTTATAAAAAGTTACTGGGGAATGTAACTGACGGATGCGTTTTATAATAGTTAACGAGAGATGTAGAGCAAATGTATGACAGGTACATTAAAAAATGTAGCAATACGGGGGGGGGGATGTAGGGTAAATACATGACGGTTGCTTTAGCATTTTGATCATTTAAGTCCAGATGAAAACAACAATCATGGTTTGTAATGAAACAGGCCCTGCATGGCCAGTTGGTTAAGGCACTCGACTCGTAGTTCGAGGGTCGCGGGTTCGAATTCCGTCGTACGAAACATGCTCGCCCTTTTAGCTGTGTTCAAGCCAGATACAACAATTTATTGTTTTACTAATTTGTTTTAATTATTGAAATTAAAAGCAATAAAATTATTAAAATCTTGGTTTACTTCATAAGGATATAATGTTCTGAGTTTCAAAATATAGAAGTTCTCTCGTTGAAGTCTATTGGTGCCTTTAACAATTTCTGATACAGTTATCTTAACAAAGGTAAAAAAAGAGTTAATTCTAAAATATTTTAATTCTATGGAATTCATTAAATTATTTTAACTGGAGATCTATGTAAATATATATACTTATATATGTAACGGGTTTGAAGTTTGACCCACATATTCCATGTTGCATTTAGTAAAAGTTAATAAATAAATTACATTTTTATTTTACAAAATGAATTTGTGTAAGTAATAAGGTGAAAAGTGCTAAGAACAGGGGCCCGGCATGGCCTAGCGCGTAAGGCGTGCGACTCGTAATCCGAGGGTCGTGCCCGCGTCGCGCTAAACATGCTCGCCCTCCCAGCCGTGGGGGTGTATAATGTGACGGTCAATCCCACTATTCGTTGGTAAAGAGTAGCCCAAGAGTTGGCGGTGGGTGGTGATGACTAGCTGCCTTCCCTCTAGTCTTACACTGCTAAATTAGGGACGGCTAGCACAGATAGCCCTCGAGTAGCTTTGTGCGAAATTTCCAAACAAACAAAAAGCTAAGAACAGGACATGGGAAATATCTTTGTTGTTACATTTTATAATGTTTGCAGTAATATAATTAATATAATCAGTTCGCTAATTATAGTTTACGCAATTGTATTGCAAATTTTTATTTTTATGAGAACAGGTTTATCGAAAACTACATAAACTCAGATATGTTTGCTTTAACTTGCATTAGTATAAATAATCCTGAAATAAATGTTATTAACACTATTCATCCGGTAGAAATAGAACTTAAAATAATTGATAAGGATATCAATATAACTATTTTTGATAAAAGAAAATATTTTTCTTTTCCGATATATGGTTTACCTTCTTTAATAAGTAACGTATTTGTTTGTTTTTGAATTTCGCGCAAAATACACGAGAGTTATCTACTCTAGCCGTTCCTAACTTAGCAGTGTAAGACTAGAGGGAAGGCAGCTAGTCATCACTATCCACCGCTAACTCTTGAGCTGCTCTTTAACCAACGGATAGTGGAATTGATTGTAATATTATAACTCTCCCACGGCTGAAAGGGCGAGCAAGTTTCGTGCGACTGGGATTCGAACCCTAACCACCTAGCCATGCCGGGCCGCTAATAGTAATGTACCATATCCTTCTGTTATAAGTATTGTAACTTCACAGCTATTCAGATTTTGTAAAATTTATAATGAATTACAGTATTTTATTACTAATGTTGAAATATTTATACAAAAATTAATATGTAATGGATTTAATAAAGACATTATAAATAATTTATTTATTTTTCTTCTTATTTACTTTGGAAAGCAGTCATCTTCCCACAACTGTCTGCAGGTGGTGAAGGGTGGTATAGATGTGTAACGTTGTTGACCCCAGCACCCACATCTCGCTCTTTTAATCTCTATTTATGTTATTTTAATTTCTATTTCTATTCCTTTATTGTATTTCTTTATGTGAGAAAAGAGAGGTTAAGACTGACAGACCGTATATCCCTACTACAATATGGGTCCTACATTCTCAGTTGCCTCTAAAACTAGGATACATTTTATATCCCACATTATAGCCTCTACACAAATTCAAACTTCTGACTAATGTTAGTTTGTTTCAGCTAGTTGCTTTTTATTACAAACTAACATTAGTCAGAAGTTTGGATTTGATGTTTTTAACACACTCCCTCCTTTTGATTTTACTTAACTCTTCAGTATTAATATTATTTTATATATATTATCTTTTTATGTTTATCTTATTCTTATTTTAACTTGGGAGAGCAGTCACCTTCTCACAACTATCTGTAGGCAATGAAGGGTGATAGAGGTGTGGGACATCGTAGGCTTGAGTACCCACATCTCACTATCCTAATTTCTGAATTTTTAATCTTCTTATGTGAGACTAGCGAATTGGAGGTTAAGATGATTGATAGATGGTGTGTCCCCATCGCAAACTTCATCGTCCTTTCAGTTGTGGGGGCGTTATAATGTGATGATCAATCCCCCCTATTCATTGGTAAAAGAGTAGCCCAATTATTGGTGGTAGGTAGTGGTAACTAGCTGCCTTCTCTCTTGTCTCAATTACGGATGGCTAGTGCAGATAGCCCTCGTGTAGCCTTGCGCGAAATTCAAACACAAACAAACAAGCTAGCAAAAAGTCACATAGAAAAGAAGTGGTTCCTTATGTTACAAATAGAAATAACAGGGATAAAGACAAGCACGTATGTGCGCGCACGCAGACGCAAGAGTGTGTTTGTATATGTGTGACCATCATATCTTCAAGAAAAAAGAACCTAGAAATCTGAAACGTGGTCTCAGAGGGCGTGCACCTGGATATTATTATTTCCTTTATACACATGCGTGCGCGTACTTTTGTTAGACTATATTGATATGGGTCTGCAACCCGTTATTATCACATATGTTATCCATGTGCATCTTTTTATGAGGCAAACTAACAAATATTACATAGAAAAAGTGGTTCCTTGTATAACAACTTCTAATATATATATAAAAAAGCCAGTGCATTTTAATAATAATGCTTTCAACAACGTTTTTTATGCCATGTTAGGTAACAAAAAATGAAATAGGTTATATTTTTATATTAAAATTGGTTTATAATGCACACCCTGGCATAGTAAACTAGAATATTTCAATTTAATTACCTGAGTGAAGCAGGGCACTTTTGCTAATATACAATATAATGATGAATATGTGCAGGCTCAAGTTAATGGACAAAGAACATTTTATGTTTAACAAATGATGCACTGAATTGTTAATGATATAGATGATCTCACGTTCTAAGCAGAATGATTCATTACGTTTGATTCAATCTAATAGTGCATAATAATGAACATTATTTTTTTTGGAAATTAAGCACAAAGCTACAAAGCTCGGCAGATCGAAACCACCACGGGTATCGAAACCCGGTTTTTAGCATTGTAAGTCCGAAGACATACCGCTGAGCCACTGTGGGGCAATGAACATTAAGGCACTAGTAAACGTGTATTGTAAAAGTTTGTTTGCCTTTACGCGTGTGTGTATTATTTATCTTTCCCTACATATACAACACTGTTCAGCTGGTAACAATCTTGTTACCTAAATGACTCCTAAATGATAATCAAGAAAAGTCTTGTGAAATATTAACCCATCTTTATTTTACATATCATGTTGTTTATCCATGTCAGTTAGTTTTTATTTTTGTAGCTTTTGTCGACTAGAAACCTGAAATTTTGCACCTATACTAAGTGATCCTTGAGGGTGTGCACCTGGGTATTATTGCTTCTCTTATTCACGAGCGTGTGCACATATTTTTAATGATGCAAGCTAACGAAAAAAACACATCGAAAAGAAGTGGTTCCTTATATAACAGCTTCTAATACATAGACAAGTTTTTGTCGTATCTTAATTGAAATTGAGGGAACGGATTTCTTTCAGTCAGTATATCAATAAGAAATTATTCCGACCGGACGTGCGCATTTTCTGCTAATCTTTTTTTTGTTTGGTGCTTTTATCCATTCGAGCTTAACTATTTTTTCAAACGACATTACACGAAACCTATGAAGGATTAAATGGGAACATTTGCCATGCACTTGTCAGTGAATATCGCACGTAGATTATTTCCATAAATTTAGTTTTCGGCGTTTATTTTAGCATACACTGATTGCACATGAAATTCTTCCACCATTTTTGTACTTTTTACTATCTATTGTCGATTGTTAAAGTAAGTAGCAATTTGGGAAATGTAAACAAAGGATCGATATTGTTTTTATTAGAGACATGCGTTTTCTTTCACTATTGTAATTGGCGATGGGTGCTAAATTAGTGACGGCTGGCGCAGACAGCCCTTGTGTAGCTATGAGCAAAAATTAAAACCAAACCAAACTACTATCGTAATAGTGAACGCACCATGTGATTGAATAATGGCAGCGCACGTGATGTTTAGTTGTAGCTTTCAATAGCTACGACTTATGTATTAAAACTTGCTCCTTTTACTTCAGTACATTACGTTTTGTGTATGTAGTATTTATAGCTAAAATGGCTCAAGATTCAATTTCATAGCATTATATTTTCAAAACTTTTCTGGGAGGCATGGCTTCAGGCCCTTTAAGAAATAGTATGCTTTTTCATATGGTTAGTGTGCTTTGTGAACATCGGGTATCACATTATTTAGCTGTGGCAATGGTCTAAATACTCCAAAAGTGCTTCCTATGCCAATGCATCCTCATAACTATGATCACTTTGGGAGGGTGAATGTGAAACGCAAACATACTTGCGAATTACAAGGTGGAATTTTCAGATTTTCTTCGTTACAGAAAGCAGAAGTAAATCAAATATTTGAACCAGGTAAACACGAAAGTATTTTACGGTAGATATCGGCGACACCAAGCACCTACTTAGACAAGATGAAGTTTAAGAATTTCTGGTAAAATTTCGAACTCTACAAGAAACACCTTCAAATTTTGGCGGGGAATAACATTGTGATAGAACTCTGGATTTCGAAGCTAGCAAGACGGGTTCAAATCCATGTGATACTACTCTTTTTAAGCTGTAAGAGCATTATAAAAATTGCAGTCAATCCCTTAGCATTTATTATGACTTGTGCTGACTCGCTACCTTTTCACTGGACGGTATTTTAGGATTAAGGAAGGCAGCATATAGTCTTAGAACTTTTACCATAAATGCAAGTACTTTTCAGTTTAAGGAAGAAGTCGGTGATTAATGATCCCAATCGGCTCTTTTATATGTATATTTAATTGGAACTCGAAAGTTTAGTAAATGCAAACATATTTTATAAAATTACAATACATGTAACAATAACATTGAAAACTGTGCTAAATAATAAAGTTTGCTTATAGTAAAAACACATCGGTTTATCTGCTGTATCCATCGAGGGGAATCGAACACTTGATTTTAGCGTTATAAATCCGAAGATTTGCCTCTGTTCCAGCGGAGGACACAATTGAAGACAAAAACCTAGTACTTTCAAAATGCGTAAACCTTACTGATTTTCGATAACAAACATTTTTCATGTACGAAATGCAGAATACGCTATAAGCACTTTCAACAACAGATTAAACAAAAATCTAAAGGATTGTATTCACTCCTTGTTACGGCTCAATGGTATGTTTCTGGGCTTATAACACTAATAATTGGGTTTCGATATCGGCGACTGTCGCACCTCAGATAGCCCTTTTTGTTATTAACAGCAAAACAACTCTTTTTCAATACTGCATGATATTTTATTTACTTCTCGCAAAATTATTTTATTCGTCACTAAGAAAAAAACTTTCTCAATTTTACTTCCAAAGAATTTTATTATTATAAAACTAGACAAATTATCAGAGAAAAAAATTACAAGTTATGATTTACAAGTTGAAAGCTGGTAATGTATTAGAAGGCGATAAATATAAAGTTTGTAATGAAAATTGCGTTAATTGCAAACAGTTTTTTTTTCCCAAACATTCTTCTTAATTTGTCTACTTATGTTTCAAACTTAGTAGCGTGTAAAAATAACAGTTAAAGACCAATAAGATATATTGTTTTTGACAATTAGAGAGCGCTGCTGTTTATCAACCGGCACGTGATATGTAAATTATCAAAACAAGGAAAGAGTGTAATAAAAACATATGTGCTCTGTAAGGAACACATTTTATTTGTAAGAAGCAATGCAATTAAAAATATATAAAATCGAAAAAATGCTAGATTAAGCATTTTTTTTATTAAGTATAAGCGATTATAACAATCGAATATATTTAATGCTGGCTACTACAGTACAAAATAAACTTTTTAGTAACCGTGATTTCAATTTATTTTCATTGTGTTGTTGAAACAAGGCGTTGGTAAGGGTTAAAACTTTGACGTCGATAACACAACATTTAATTAACGTGTTACTCTTAATCTTATCGATGTCCTCTTCTCAAGATATTTCGGAATCGTCAACAGCCCAGGACGCTTTAAGTTTAAGCTGTTCGGCCAGATTTAGTAAAAGGGTAAACCAAATAAATTTAACTTATTTTTATAGTAAAAAACGGCTCGTTTGGGTTAAGAAAATATTTTACATACATATTTCTCTACAAGTGGGTTTTCTCGATATCACTGATTAACTTATTTTTCTTTTTAACTGTATTAAAATTTAGTTATACTGAAATTGAAACAATTTTCATGCACTATAATTAATTGGTATAGATAGTTTTACAAATTACATCTCCACTATTTAATAGTATACGTATAAATATATCTGTATATCCAAATGTCTTCTGTCAGTTGTTGTTTTTTTAATTTTTGTGAGGTGGGTGACGAGAGTTTTTAAGTTTAACCAATTGATCAAAAACATCATATCACCTATGCAAGAAAGCCAGTAATTTCTAGTTAGTTTATTCTTATATATGTATATTTGTATTTCATTCTTAATCCTCATAAATTATAAAAATTCATGTCAAAACATTAACTTGTTTTCTTAATACAAAGGTTATCTCTTTTTTTTTGTGTCATAATTAAACCTAAGTTGATTTATTAGTCTACATTAGACTAAATTCCTACTAAATTAGTAATTTAGAAAATGATGTATTCTAAACTAATTTGTGAAATGGTTGTATGGAAAAGGAAAATATGAGGTAAAAACTTTAGGTCAGATAAAGCTCAATTAAGACCAGTTGTTATTTCTAAGTGTGTATGTATCTTTCTTACATGTAAGTTATGATACTAGGTAATAATAAGCTGAGTCTTGCTTGTTTTTTTATTTTAAGTGACAATTTAAAAGAAATGGTAAAGAAGGTTAGTAGAGTAATTTAAAGAATATCCTCTGATAGATTGTTTAAGCAGAGTATCTGTGAAATGGGGAGCAACTAGCTATTAGAGAAACACTTGAAGAAATGTATTGGAGACTATACAATTTATTTATGCAGCTCAGTTGTAGAGGATGACATTTTGAAGGTCTTTCTTATGAGGCACTTGGCTAACTTTAGTATGAACACACAGATATTCATCAGAATTATGAAGTTTGAAGTATCACAGTCTCTAAAGTGATGGTATTAACTCTTGGAACATATATATGTAGCAATAAGTTTTTGAAATCTTTTAAATGCAGATTTATATTTAAGCAAATTTCAAACAATTCATTCTTCAGTGCTATCCGTTTTTTAAGAAAAATGTCATCACATGAAATATACTGTGATGTAAAATTAGACTACCATTAAGTTAGAAAATGTGTTTAGGTGTTCTAATTACATTTTCCTTTCAGTTTTCCTGTTTTGGAAGGTCATGCTCTGATTGGACCTTACTAGTTGTATCAATGGTGAATGTCTTCATTATAATTGGAATATCTGCTAAAGAGCTCCACTCATCATTACCACAGGGAACTTACGATCCCTGCTTTATCTTCAGTGTTGCAGTTTTGTTTGTAGCAGGTGAGCTACTTTGAAGTGTAATATATAAATATAGTAGTTTCTATATGTGATTGTATATAAACTTGCTATAAAAACTTCTTTTACCTGAAATTTGTTTCAGAGATTAATTTTTTTTTGCATACTAACATTTATCTCAAATGAGTACTTAAATTTTGTCAGGTTTATGACTCTTTCCTTTTTACATAGGACCATACCACACTTTGCTTTTTACTATCCCTTCTTCTTCTGAATCATCGACAACTTTACCATAGCTATGTACAGAAATACCACTTATTGTGTATTTTACACTTTATTTCAAATTATATTAGCAATTCCAATAGTTTTAGCCAACATACTCTATAAAGTGCTTTTCCAAATCTACAAAACATATATATCATGATTGTATTTCAAGTGTATTTCACTAAGTGTTCTCCCAACTTTTTGTGTTACAACAGATGTTTTTGTTTAATAAGTCTTCTTTGTAATTTTACTTTTGATGCATAAAAATTCAAGTTGATGATTCTGTGGTATTTCCATTCTTTGTATTTTATTTCATCTGTAGAGACATTTTGATAGCCTTCATAGATTTTCAGCCAATTTTTCTCTTTTTTTATAGCCCCTTGGCATATGCATTCCTGTACATGGTGAAGGGACCTTCCAGGGAAGGTTTTGTTCTTTCAGTTTACCTCCTTTGGGATCTAAACATCCACCTATTTGTTTGCTATGCATGGTGATCCATGAAGGGGAGGAGAGGATCCTGGTGGTTGAGGGATCCAACCATAACACATCACTTTGGCCTTGAATTCCTGTAGACAGGCAACCCAGGAGTGGCCCCCCTTGGGTCAATTGACTGGTCCACTTGACTTGTATCTAATTCTGGCATTTGGGTATAGTGCTCACAAAACCCTGGCTTTGCTGCAGTGTCCTTGTTTGGAATTTTAGTGCATCCCCTCGTAAGGTTCCATGGTGGGCACTGAAATATTCCCTTTTTTTATGGATCCTCAAAAATAAAAATAAAATAAAATAGTGAAAAACAGTCCATAGGTAAATGACCACGTATTAAAGATTCTGAGCAGCAATCTTCAACATCTGTAACACCTGTTGTACCACATTTCTTCATACTGCATTCTCTTTCAGACAAACCTTTGAAATTATGATTCAGACCAATGTCTTAATTTCCACATTTACATCACCATGTCCACTTGCCATATCAAGCCAGGTTATCTTAATTGCATGGCACAGCCATACATTCAAAACCCTCTTAGATGTTTCCAATGTCAGTGGTTTGGTCATTTGAAAACGTCATGTCGTGGTTCCTTGATGCATGCTCATTGCTGTGGCTGGGACCACAATTCCTATGAGTGTGAAACAGACCCATATCGCATCATTTGCAATGGCTCTCACCTGTCAAACTTTTGTTCTTGTCCTAAATAGTTGGAAGAAAAAGAGGTGCAGCATTTGAAAACAATTCATAACATTACTTACCCTGAGGCTTGAAAGTTGCTGTCCACCACTTTGTCGCAGATGTATGCACTACTATAGTGGGAGTGCAGACAGATCTCTCTGTGCCTGCAAATGAGTCGTTCTCAACCAAATGAAAAGTCTTTTGACTCCATGGTTAAAAAAGTTGATGAATCAACTTCAACACCCATCTCTGTCCCTAACATACATTTCAGCAAATCCCGAGATCCACTTTCTTTGGTTCCGGTACAGGCATTTCTTTGGGTACATCTTCTTCTCCCACCCCAAGATGCAAAATGATCATTTGTTCACGTCTTCAGTCACTGGATTCCTATTCCAACAGCATAGATCTGCCCAATCGATCCATGGAACTTGATGGACTTCCCTCGAATAAAGACAGTAAAAAAAAAGACATGGTTGTAAACAGAAGGGTTTGCCTATACATAAATAAAAATGGCCACCTTGATACAATGGAACTATCGAGGTGTACATTATAACCTGTATGACATCAAAACGCTGATTGTTTCCCACCAATCAATTACAGGAAACACTTCTGAAACCTTCCAATACAGTCACCTCTCAGCAGTTTTCTTTGTACAGAAATGACAGGCTGTGTGATGGATGAATGCATGGAGGAGTGGCACTGTTGGTTGATCAGCAGTGTCCTTGCCACTCAACACACCCTTGGAGGCTGTAGCCATGTGTGTTTCCTTTGGTTGTACCATCACTGTTTGTTCTCTCTACCTGTCACCTGGAGAGACCTATGATCAATCAGACCTTGATGATCTCATTGAACAATTGCTGTCTCCCTTTTTAATCCTGGGGGACTTTAATGGACATCATCCCCTCTGGGGAAGTGCTGATATTGATAAGAGGGGTCACTCTGTAAAGTGTATGCTCTCTGATCACAATCTTTCTCTTTTCAATACTGGTTTTCATACTTATTTTCATGCACCTATTCAGTCCTTTACTGTTATTGATCTCTCAGCTTGCTCCTCTTCACTATTCTCCTATTTTTCATGGAGGGTTGACAATAATCTACGAGGCAGTGATCATTTTCCTATAATTTTTAGAGAGACTGGCCATGGTCGATTCCACCTGACCTGAGTGCCACAATAGAAGCTGGATCAAGCAAACTGACCTTCTTTCACTGCTCTTGCAGAACTTGATCCTGCCATTGTCTGTAAGCCATCAATAGACGATTGTGTGGCAGCAGTAACTGACTGTATTATCCAAGTAGCTGCTCAATGTATTCCTAAAACTTTGACACATTTTCCACTATATTCTCGTTCATGGTGGAATCCTGCCTGGTACATGGCACGGAAGGCTCAAAAATGGGCATAGGATACTTTTTGTAGTATCCCACACTCTCGCACCACATCGCTTTCCAGCAGACCTGTGCATGTGCTCGGTGGGTAAGATATCAAAGCCTAAGGGAATGTTGGATTAAGTTCACAACTAGCATATTTTCTACCACCAGTTCCAAAGTAATATGGGACACGATTTGAAAGGACAGTGAGCAATATAATTCTGTTCTCATCTCAATCTTGCTCTCTGATGGCCAGGAAGTAGCTGATACCTGGAGCATCACTGATACTCTAGGTGAAAGCTTTTGCCAAGTATCTAGCACTTCTGCTTCTTCATCCACCTTCTTAGCCATCAAGACTCGGGCAGGATGATCACCTCTCTCCTTTCGAGCTGATTGTCTCTACAACTATAATCGTCCTTTTACACTGTTGGAACTCAGACTGGTCCTTCATTGGTCTGGCAGAAGATCAGTTGGGTCTGATGATGTACACTGTGCCATCTATCTCCTACTTCTCATGCTATTCTTCTGATTGTTTTTAACCGGATCTGGCAGGAGAATGTTTTTCCTGATGCCTTGTCCTCCCTTTCTCTAAGCCTGGAAAGGATCCCAAGATTCCTTCAAACTACTGTCCAGTTGCTTTGATGTGCTGTCTCTGTAAGGTCTTAGAGAGGATGGTCAATGTTCATCTTGTTTAGTTCCTTGAATCAAACATCCAATGTGGGTTCTGATGACAGTGCTCCACCATGCACTCACTATTATCAGGTTCTTAGTCATGTTTCAATGACTTTTTATATCCTTATAAGTTCTTTTCTTGGTTCCCTGTTACACTTTTCTGTACTTCACTCAGTTCTTTTTACATTTCAGAATTTCAAATTTCATGGGTGGCACAGCATAGATAGCTCATTGTGTATTTTGTCCTTAATACAAACAAACATATTTTCTTTTGACTCTCTTCAGTTGCAAGTTGTGATATGAATATGCACATCCACAAAAGAAACTTAGCTAACAATGTAAAATAATTTGTTAAAATTATTGTATAGTAGTATTAATTAAGCTAACATTAAAAAGTGAAAACAGATTTCACTCCATAGAATACAGATTCTAGAGACCCGCGTAAGTTATGTTTTTAAATAGAAGAAAACATGATTTGTTTGAAATAATTTAATACTGGCATAAATCTAGGATTGTATTTCTCACCAGTGTAAATTAGTTATATCAAACAAATCCACATTCATGGATTGTTTGCACAATGCACATTGAAGAAAATGTACTGTTTCTAATATTGTATAGTTGGATCAAAACAAGATGAGATGAAGAAATGTGTTGTTTGTTTTGTCCACACAGTGGGTGTAATATTGAGAGGCATAATGATGAGCCAGAAATGAAAAGTGTGTACCTTCAGTTTAAAATCCATATTAAATCATTCTTACAGTACCAGTTTTAGATAAATTATCAGATTAAATGTCCAGTCTTGCTTTTACACATATACACATTGATTAGACAAAGATTTGTATGCAGCTTTGAAAATGACCGACACTAGACATTAGTACCATTATGAAATACGTTACTTTAAAAGGGGAAACGGTTGTGATTTTGAATGGAGTTCTGGTAATTGTGGTCGTAAAACAGTTATATATCCATTATTTGTTAAATACATAACTTTTTCTTATGCTTTTAATGCTATTACTTCAACACCCAAGAGCTGAAGAGTATCTGTAGTCCATTCTTGTATTTGTATTCATCTATATGTACACTCTGAATAGAAATCAGTTGAAATATTTTGTATTACACTTGTACTGAAATACAGAATGTTATTTAGTAACTTTCTATGATTTTGTCTTTATCTAAAAAGAAATACAGCAAAATATATATGGAACCACTAATGCACATAGGTAGAAGAGCTTACATTATTTTTAATAGTTATTGCTGTTTTTTTTATAGATCTTACTACCTGTGATTGGTGTTTATAAGAGCATACATATTTTTTTTTCTAACAAATACAAATGGCTGTGTTTATTTTGGTCAACATTTATAAGATATTAAATATTTTTCTTATAGATATCACTTGTCATATGTTTGTTTTGATTGGTTTTTATAAGAGCATACAAGTTTTGTTCTAACAGATACTAGTGATTATGTGTTTATTTTGGTTAGCATTTATAAGATATTAAGTATGTAATCATATCCTAATTTTCATTTCTCAAATTTGAAGGGTTTGGATCTTGCTTCATAATACACGGAGTGTTGTGTCAGCGAGCTCACAGTGTCTACCTACATCTGGCTTCTGTTTTTCTAGCAGTATCTTACAGTATTGTTGATTATTATTTTAACGTAGAACATCGAGATAATTTTAAAATTGTAAGTATGATGTGTACATGTTTAAAACTTTAAAGTAGTAGATAAAGGGAGACAATAAGTATTGGATACATACATCCATTATTACCTGTATAAAAAATTATTTTGTAAATTTATTTCTTTTATATTTTATTTTGTATAT
Organism: Tachypleus tridentatus; assembly: GCF_004210375.1. Classification (NCBI taxonomy): domain Eukaryota; kingdom Metazoa; phylum Arthropoda; class Merostomata; order Xiphosura; family Limulidae; genus Tachypleus; species Tachypleus tridentatus. The sequence continues at coordinate 68,860,457 of NC_134827.1, read as the reverse complement.
TGAGTGAAATTATTCATATAATTAAATATTTAAATAAGGTACCAATTGCTTCTACTTAGTATATAAATGTGTAAAATATTTGCTGTATGATGTTTCAGTGAAGAAAATTAAAATTAATAAAAGTCCATGTGGTAACTGTCCACATTGATTCTTTACTACTAGGGTAATCTTTGGTGAGGTCACACAGAATCTTGTCGGTACTGACCCTTAACTACTAGGGTGGCTGTTAATAGGATCACACAGATGTCAAAGCATTTGTAGAAAAAGTATAATTTGCTAAATAACCAGTGTATTATTACTAAAATGATAATGAGTTATGAATAAATAAAAGCACATGGAGCAGATAGACTTGACCATAGTGGTTAACAGGTTAATGACATTTTCCAAATCCAGATGGTCCCATATAACTGTCATCTCTAACTAATGAAACATCTATAAAATTTATGGTAGAATAAATTAAAAGCATTATGTTAACTCATCATTAATATTCTAACTTGTTGCATATCACTTAGTAATCTTACACTTTTCAATTAGCTTGTGAATAGACTGTTCACACATTTTAAAACATATACATGAATTTCTTCCTGATTTTAAGACTCAGGACTGATATCTATATTTTGTATATATAGCAGTAAGTTTTATATTTCTTAATTAGTTTCATTTTATATATTCCTCTTTATATAAAAATAAGAAATGAAATATTTCTATATAAAATAAAAGCTAAAAGCTAGTTAGAACTACATAGTACATACATAAAAGTACATACTTTTGTGAACCTGACGATGACCGAAGAAGGTCGAAACGTTGTTCGCTCTTCTATGTAAAATATTTTCTCAACCCAAATGAGCCGTTTTTGCATATAAATTTCTCAACAAGTGGGTTTCTTGACATCACTGAAAGTACATACTGTTTATATCAAAGCACTGTTTAAGCTGTTTTCCAGCTTAAACAACATAAAAGTTAATACTGCCATAAAAGAAAGGTAATGTAAATAAAATTGCATACTTAATATAAATGTGAATCCATCTAATAATGTGATTGAAGAATATCTTTGCACATGTGTGGACAAATCAGTCACACCATCAAGTCAGTTCTCGACTGCTAGTATCAAAACTAAGAGGATTTGATGGTAGGAATATTTATAGATATATTGGTTACAAGTCAAAAGATGTAATTATTTTTATACAAATCACTAGTGTGCAATCACCTAAAGAAAGGATATTAAATTACTAGAAAGGACTTTATTTTCAAGCTAGCATAATGAGATGACACAAGCTTAAACATTTGAACTAGGCTCTAGTTGAGACAGTTTTATTTTTCTAACAGAATGATTACTGTATGTAATAAGTTGTTATTAAAAGTAGTTAAGGCTAGCACTGTAAAAACAGTTAAACTAGGAAAGATATGATTACCAAAGGATAAGAAATGGCTTTAAATTATTACATTTTTCTTGGCAATAGGTGTATAGGGATGAACTTGAAGGACAAAATAGTTCCTTGTTCTTCATAGAGCTATAGTATAATGTAATCTGTACTAGCACAGTCATGCTCACGTGAACTCAACAGTGTTGTTAACCCACTAATTTGTGGAGAATCTGGCCATTTGATGTTTTAAGAAATATCGTTATATGACAGATGACTACAGAATCAGAGAATTTTTAGCTGAGATCAAACTACTTGTTTGTTATTGAAAAAAAAGTTTTTGTTTGTCACTTTGCCAGTCAGTTTACCAATATATATATATGTCATTAACTTTTTTATTTCAGGCTAGAATGGTCATTGGTGTGGTTTTAGGAATGGTCAGTCTATATATAGCTATTCTGGTCACCACTAGGAACAGTTAGACAGAATTTGCAATAATTGGAGCTTCAAATGGACTGTTAGGTAAATTTGTTTGTTTTCTGCTTTTTGGATAACTAAGATCTTTAACTTTGTTTTTAACCATCATTAGTGAGTGGTATTTCCAGTATAACTTGTTTACTGTTGTTTGTATTGCTATTCACTCTAGAGTGAGTGATAGTGCTGGGATCAATTGTCTGTGAGTACACAAAATTCATCTTTCTTATGTTGAAACTAATATATAAATAGAGATGTATTTCATTGTAATAACGTGAAACAATGAGAACACTGTGTGAAACAAAACAAGGTTTTTGCAATGGTAGTTATTTGACTTAAGTAATGTACTTAAGTTTAGGTAGTACCTAAACCTATTTTGGAAACTTTTTAATAGAAATGGGAAAACTAGTTATTTTACTGTTTTTTTGTTATTTTTTTAACATTTTACAAAAATAAAAATCATAAACTAGCTCTTTGTGTATTATCCTTTGCAACAACTTACAAATTGGAAGACAATAAACATTTCCTTTTGGTGTTTCATGGTCATAAATGGACCTTTCATTACATTTATTAGATACAAAGAAGAGGATGAATTTTTTTTAAAACTCAATTCTGATTGAGAAGAAAAGTTCTAAAACTACACCCCCCCCCAAAAAAAAGAAGTGGAGATAGGAATTTATATGCAAAAACGGCTCGTTTGGGCTGAGAAAACTTACATAGAAGAGAACTCAGCCCCATATAAATTCTCAAAGTGGGTTTCTCGTCATCACTGAAGTGGAGATAGGGCCAATTATAGTCAACTGTGTTATTCTGTTAATTTTTGTAATTTAGCAAGAAATTTGTTCATCTTTCTGTAATGGTGGTAGTTTTATTCATCTTCTTTATGACATCTTATAGACTGCTAAATCTCTCTGTAGCTCTTGCATGACATCTTCACTTTGAGTCTTTGCACTCTCTTTTTTTTGTTCTTTGGATGATGGGTTCTTCACAGTTCAGAGCACACACTTCTCTGCTTCTACAAGATACAGCACAGGAGGAATTCCTGGTTACAGTGGGGAAGTTATTCTTGTCCCCTCTCATTTCTCCATTTATTTGCTAGAGCATTCCTTCCAACCTCAGTCAAGTCCAGCCTCCCTCCACTTCATTTTCAGGTTTTTGTTAAGCAGTTCATATGTCCTTCATCTCACTTTTCTTGCAGCACAAGATGTTCTAAGTCTTTAGGAATGTAGGCTTTTCTTTAGAAGCTCTCATTCCCATGATTTGGGCTCATATGTTTTCCCTTTGGTGTACACTTCTAGTTACTTGGAACTTTTTTATTGGATCCCTGGCTTGGTGGTTAGATAGAGACTAGAACACAGCAGGAGTGCTGCTTACTCTATCTCATATGGATTAACCTCTGTTCACAGACTCATCTTTAAAAGGTTGAGGTTTTTACCTCATCTTGTGGGAGATTTAAGTTCTCAGGTTGATTAAGGAGTTTTCTCTCCATATTGTGATTCTCAAGCCTTTGACAGTTCATTGAGCTTTGTTCCACTTCCTTCCTCTCCTACAGGAGGGCGAAGCGAGTGATTATGGTACATTCTGACATCTCCAGACAATATCAATTCCAGGTTTGTGTTCTCAAAGCAAACCCATTCACCAAGCTTTCTGCTTGGTTTCTATGTTGTGTGCCTAAACTGGCCCTTACACCTTTGCAATGTGGAATTCTAACTTAGTGTGAAAAGAGGTAAGACTGTATTGGAAGTTAATATATTTCATACACTGAAAATGTATTTCTGATAGGTACTTGCCTCCTTTCACACACTTCCTCCCCATGGCTGGTGTTCTTCCTTTAGAGCCTGCCAATTATCAAAAGTGAGGATTAACTGGGAATTACTAAGGCTGTGCCAATATATATGACATGATAGTATTGGTAGAGAGTAGTCACATGTTCAGAAACAGTGCAAAATTGATAGGGTTTATAAGCTGGTGTGCTGATCAGGAAAATAGTTTAGTAATGCTTAGAAGGTAGAAGAATAGCTTGGTGTGAGAGAAGATAAGCAACTAACAGAAATACAATTTTGGTGTAGGAAAAATGTTAATACCTAATTTTTAAAACTTCTTAATAAGACTTTTTGGCAGCCATTTCTTTATGTATCATATTCTTTTCCATTTTTCTTCCTTAATATCTGTGATGCCTTCTTGAGTCATAATTATTGTCATAAAACTTTGTTTTTTATTCTCTGTGCATAGGTTAATTAAATTTTAAACACTATTTTTGTTTTAAATTTCTCTATAAGACCATCTTGTGATTGGTTCTTCTAGCCCTTTATTATAAGACTTTTTATATTGATTCTTCAAACTGTGAAGTCTTCCTTTGTTTAGTTCTTCAACTGCTATGATATCTTGCAATTGGTCCATTTTTACTTCTTTGTTGTTTCAGTATTGTATATTTTCTGGTTCTGTTTTCTTTAATTACTTTTGTTTCATTTGATGCAGAAAAGATGTGCTTTTTTTTTTTCAGAAATGTACAAGAAACTGTGTTATTTTCTGATGCTATTAAAACTGGACCTTGAAGCAGGAGTAAGTTGTCACATGGTTAAAAATGAGCAATTAATAGCATACATGATGTAGAAGTTAAATTTTATAATGAGAACAAAAGTCAGTTTAATGAAATTTAAACAAGACCTGTGCATTCTTTGGGAACCAGTGTAATTTTTATACTTAAATGTACTGAATAAGCATATGTGCAGGGACATATTAACTAACAGGTATTCAAGGATTGAGCCTAGAGAGCAATAAATTGAGGGGTGGATCTTAGGGAAAGAAGTTCTTTTTAATTTGGGAAGGAAGAGATGCATTTAAAACTGGGCCTAGAGTGCCAATTAACTTTGTCCCAATATATGTGTAGATTTACTTTTATTAAATAAAATATATTTTATCTTTTCTTGAAACTAGCTCTTCAGATTTGACAAAGTTAATATATTCAGGTCAAATTTACCATCTTAGAAAACAGTAAAGATTTAGGTATTCAGAAATTACATATTACATAATAAATATATTTCCAGTTTTGTCAATTTAAATATATATTCTTATATAAATTGTTATGTGAAATCCCATTAACTCGTAGCAAATGACACTGGAAATACAATCTTACCATTTACTTCTAGGCTCATGGGACAGTGTAATTTCACGTGTATGGTTGTAGTAGTTAAGCTTAACTTTTTGAACTTTTCAGTAAATATGATATTACATTAAATTGTAAAGGTGTATGAATATCTTAGAAATGTGGTGAAATATTGTGTTTTATTTAATAGAGGCCTGTATTGTGGGAGAAGGTGTTATAAAATACAAAGCTCTGTAGTGTGGCAGTTAGAAGTGAAGTATTTAAATCAGTAATTGGTTATAATATGATTGGAAAACTTTATTTCAGGATCAAGAGAATTGTGTAGGTTTTATAATCATTGAAATAGTTACAATTTCCACACTTTTTGAGGTTCTGTAATGTTTGTATAATTGTTGTACATGCCAAATAAACATTTAAACACATCAGTCATTATAGACCATTTTTGAAAGTGTACATTTGGTGATGAAGTGATTTTTATTTGTTTAGATTCTCCTTGGAATTCTCAGTTTGACAAAAGACCTCGAAAATAAATTATATAATATTCTTCTTCTCACTGGGATCTTAGTTTATTCACTGGCCATATGTATCATTGGTAGTATTGCTGTAAGTATATAAATTCCTAAAATGGAACATCTTCTATGTAGGGTTGGTTGAGTATATTATATTAAAATGATTTTGAATATTCAAATTTGTAAGTTGTATGATAACCACAGATGATATAAAGTTACAGTGGAACATATTGTATCAGAACTGTTTCAAACATGTTTGGCATTTCATAAGTAGTATGATGCTACCAACTAATAGTTACATTTGGAAATGATATGTAATAGCTCTTTCAATGTAAAATATTCATACACTCAAATCATAAATATGTATTCATGTCATTGATTTAGAACTTCTAAGATGGGATGTCTGTTATACTTAATGCCAGTAGAAAATAATGAAATATGGATCAACTTGGTACACCAAGGTGGTCTCCAAAGAAACATATTGTTCCCAGGTTGCTGTAAGTAAAGTGTAGCATCTTGTAATAGATAAGAATCCCAAAACTAAAGGTCAGTAATAAAAGCTGTCCACATGCCCCAGGCAACAGTGTGCAACATAATAAATAAGGATCTCTGTATGAAAAAATGGCATAAATAACAAAGTACATTCAAGATTTATTGTTCAGTTGTTGCATATTTCAAGTAGTTGAAGATTTAAATGTATATTCATGCTATTCCATATGAATGCAGCTGGATGCAGCATGTATGGGTTATTGTGATTGGACTGTTGAAACAGATACTGGGAAGCTGTCATATTTGTATACTAGGTGTGTCATGGAAACCATGTAGGAAGGATTAGTGTACTTTGAACATGACAACTTTGTCAGAGTTTTTTGCAATGGAATCTATGCTGTAGGGCTGTTGACCAGGTGTTGTAACATAAAGTAAAGGCTTAGTAAAGCTCTAAAATAATTTTAATATAATGCACTCGGACTTTTCATATATATTATTATGTTACCTCTACATACACACTATTTTATGCTTCTAGGTATTATAGATAATAAAGTGAATAAAATGTATGCTTTAGTAGGTTGATGTTAATCAACAAGCAGGATTCATGGATTCATATATTGGTCTGATTATTGCTTGATAACTCGCAATGCATATCTTTGACAATTCCTGAGGTTATTTCTTACATGTTAAAGTTTCTTTAACTCATTATATGATTATCTTAAATAGTGCAACTACATTGGCTTTTTAATCTACAGCGATAGTAAATGCTTAAATATTTTTGTGCTCCTGACTTGTTATTAGGTGCCATATTTTGCTTACCACAGGTCTGATACAATTTGTGGAAATTGTTTTTCTGGGTAGTTATGATGCCCCAAGTTGATCTCATGTAATGGTTTAACTTGAGTATCTTTAATTTATATACTTGAAACCATTTCATAAAAGACCAAATTTTATAAGCTTAAGCTTGTTTAAAAGTAGTAGTTTACTTTTTATAAAGCACATGTTGTCAAAATTATATGAAAGTTTTTGTATTTGAAAGTTAAGAAGGAGTTAAAGGCTCTAGTTTTCCTGTTTATTGTATTGAGTTTTGTTCTTCCTGTCTGGGTTCCTTTTCAGGTAAGTTATTTTGTTTGTCTCAAAGCACTTACTGAAAATTTTAAACAATGGTTCAGTATTGAGCTCTTAGTCACTAGAGCTTATTTTATTCTGAACGACCTTGTAGCAGTGTTGAAGTTGATTAGTTCTGTTACTTATCCATTTTGATTTGAAGGCTAAACACACTTAAATTTGTGGATAGTTTGATTTTGAGATATTTTTCATTTTATTTCTCATAACCCATAAATGGAAGACTGCCATAAAATGACAGTTTGGATACATCAAAACCTATCTTTTAATTTTATAAATATTCTAAAATATTGTGAAGTTATGAAAGATAACCACTTTTTAACAAAACACTTTTCATACCTTCTATTTCTTTGAAAATAATGATAGTTAGTGGCAATATGTATTTTATCAAATTCTATATAACAGCTACAAAACTATCAACATGACTTTACAATCCTGTATTCTTTGATTTATGACACATTTCCATTTCAAGGTCTAGAAATTAGAATTTGAATGGATTTTTTCATCAACTGTAAATTTAATATGGAATTTTTTAGTCATCATCATTGTCAAAATAGTCAATAAAATTATTAAATTGTTATATACACACATATAAATAAAACGTAGCTGGTGTGGAGAATGTCATTTAACAAAATAATGTTATACTGTCTTTCCTTAATTTTCATATTGATTTTTAAAGGATGTAGCATAAATTATTTTTCCATTATGGATTTCTAAGAAAGAGATATAATAATTATAGTTATAAACACAGAAACTGAGAAAAATTTATCTTAAGATATAAAATAATGTCTTGAGTTTCTAAATAAATATGAAGGATTGAAATCAACACAAAAGTTTCTTCTGTTTAAGACTTGTATCAAAAAAATGAAAGAACACTAAATTATTATTGTAATGTGCTACAGAATCTTCTGCATAATGATGACATATAAAAGTAGACAAATATATAAAGAGAAGTTTTAGTTTTCTCAGAAGAGAATTGCATAATTTAATATTGTGGTTGGATTTTTGTCACTGTAAATATATAGAAACAATAATTAATAAGGAATGTTAACATTTTCTTATCCTGAAAATTATATTTCCAGTGACTACTTACTTCCTTTCACTCCAAGGATATTTCATTCTTGATTTGTCCTCTAAGCATTGCTAAAACTTTTTTTTTGCCCATTATACCCCATTAATTTAACACATGATTACCAGCTACCAATTCTACTGTGACATATACTCTAGCATAATTCTTGCTATTAAATTTAATAGCACTTACTGAAAAGGAACTTTTCACTGGGATAAATGAGGATAATCAGGAATTATCGTGTAAAAACCAAAAACATTGGCAAATCAGTAGGGAGGAAAGATGGGAAGAGGGTGACAAGGAAGTACCTACTGAAAGTAAATTTTGAGTATCAAAAAGTGTTAACTTCTGGAATGGTCTTACCTCCAGATACCTTTTCACACCAAAGCTAGGATCCCTTATTGCAAAGGTGCAGGGGTCAGTGAAAGTGCAACAAAACAAAATCAAGTAGAAAGTGACAGCACTGAAATAACAGTTGTGCAAAAATATGAATTGAATGCACAATTGTATGTTTTTTGCCCTGTAAAAAATATGCACGAGCAGTAACACAAAAAGGGTAGAATGGAATAGACTGGCATCTGTTTGTACTCAGGAAAGAGCCATACAGCTCTGAATCAGTATAGAGGTGCTGGAGAACATGATCTGAAGCATTACAACCTTCAAAAACATGAAAAATTTAGTGTGGAAGTAATAGGAACTTGAAGAAGTAAGTGCCAAAGATGTGGGGACATGTTGGATGATGACAGGTGCAGTCCATCCAGTGAAAACACCTTGTAAAAGATATTGTGATCAAAAACTGCAGTCCATCCAGGCAAAACCATACAATGGAAACACCTTGTATAAAATACTTTGATCAATAAGTGCGGTCCAAGTGTCTTGGATGTATATATGATTTGGCCAAGTGCAGACTGTCCAGGCAAAGACAATCTGGGGGTCCAAAGATTATATTATATGTGGTCCATCCAGGCAAAAAACATTCAGTGGAAGTGCCTTGCATAAGAATTTTGTGATCAACAAGTGTGGTCAGCCCAGGCAAAAACAGCTGGGAAAAGTGTCCTGAATGATGACTAGTATGTTATAGTGTCATCACTGTTTGATACCTCAGTGAGTATAAGAGTGGTAGCCTTTTTCTTGCCAAGTGGGTAAATATGATCTATAAATTTTATTTCTGTTTATTGTACAAAACCCACTCAGGAGGGAATATCTGCAGTCCACAACTCCAGCAACGAGATGGGGGGGATACATGTTGTGAAGTCCAGAGGAATGACACACCAGAAGACAGTTCAGTGGTTGTCTGTGATTCTCTATTTAAAAACAAAGTCTCGTTTGTAAGAATTTCAGATCAGTAGACATAGGCAAAAATTCCTATCTGCTTCAGACATGAAATCCACGAGTGATGGTATGGTATATATAAGACAGTGAAAAAAACCTTTAGAAATATATGCACACACACCACCAGAAAAGTGTCTGAATGGTGAGCATTATATAAAGTTAGTGCAAGCATAATATTAATCATACCTGACCAAGCAACACCTGCCACTAGGTGAGATCATGAAATATGATGTGCATCAACTAAAGAAAATAAGGAATCAAAAATATGTCAACTTGCCAGTCAAAGGTGAACAAATATGTGTAGAATTACCTTACGAGGAGGACAATACCCAACAAAGAAATATGCAGCTAGGCCGTACAAATAATATGCAACAAATACATTGAGAATCATCCACATAATAGCCTGAATGATCTCATCCAAATGTTGGCAGCTTCAAGCAGCAAAAAAACATAGTTAGATGATGAACTTGGTTCGAAGAAACATCATGCAGACAACAACACTCCTTCAACAAGTTGTACGAGTTGATGAACCAGCAGTGAGGATAACAGGCAACAGATCACAGGAAACAGAGGAATTCTAGGGAACAAATAAATGGAAACAAGAACCACGAGCCACCTAGGGAAAAAGAAACCAATCCAGATCCAAATGGCAGCAAAAGAGGGAATGTGAGGTAAGGAAATAGTAGAAAAGGCTAAAAGAAAACCCAGGGATGCAGAAGTCTTGGGAAGGAAAGCCTCACATAGAGAGAAGATAACATACGAGGAATGGTGAAGGATGTGGAAAACACAAATGGCAGAAGTATTGAAACAATGGTGACCATATGCCAGGAGAAAAAAGAAATAGGTGTAAAGAGAAAGATGATACAAAGAAAAGGTTGTAATGGGTACAAAAGAAGAAAAGAACAGATCTCAATCTGGGAGAAGAAAGGAATGTGGCAGACAGATCAACCAAAAGAAGCAGAAAGAAAGTGGAAAACCAGGGTGAGAAGGCTTACCAGAAATTGAAGAAATGGAAAGTATTTGACAGGAAAGGTCTATAACGATCAACAGTTAGCATGGACAAAAGGACAACAAGGTGGAGAACTGGGATAAATGAGGAACAGAAAGATTTGATGGGTGGAAGCCACAGCAGTTGGACCAAAACCTTTGAAACTGGGACAGTGATGGTCACGTGGTATGAGAAGAGAAAGATACTACATGAGGGATGAACCTCTAAGCTTAGGTTAGGAATTTGACAGGAAATACCATGTGTGAAATTGGACTTAGGTGACATTAGAAGGAACAAGGCCCAATCAAGGTGATTGGAAGAGAGACTCGCTGCAGGAAGAGCTAAAACGGAGGGAACCTTTTCTTAGCTGGTCAAAACAGAGCAACAAGCAAGATACAACAAGGAATAGTCTGAATAAAGGAAAAACTACTGGAGAGTAGTAGAGGGTACATATGTAAGGAAAGACTCTTCCAAGCCAGAATAAATGTACCTACTCTCAGAACAGAAGGGTGTGGAACCAAAGACTTAAAGGAAGGAGTTTTGACATTCCAATGAGCAGCAAACACATGTATATGGGATGTTCCAGTTGAGAACACTCCCACCAAAATATTTGTGGAAGAAGTGGCCTCTTCAGGGGAAGAATCTGGTTGGTTTGAGATTCACAGTCAACCACCAGATACATAACACTGGAAACATGGTGCACCAAGATTGTCATGTATTGTTTGTAGGTCCAATAAAGATAAAAAAGATCCAGAGTCTGAAAACACACAGTTGTTTGGTGATACAACTGACAACAGTGGGATAGACACAAAAATTTATAACTACTCACCCTCTCAAAAGAGGGATGAAATGATAAAGAGCATGACAACTGCCAAAAGTTTCAGGATATCTAAATAGAGAATAGCCTCTCTGACTGACCATCTATCAGAAATCACTCAGTAATTGAGAAAAACTCCATAACCTAACAAGAAAGTATCAGTAAACAAGTGAGACACCAGAGAAGTTGGAGGAAAGAAAATCCCCAACTATTTTAGAGAAGCATCCATTGAAGGGAACTTGTGAACTCAAATCAAGGGAATGGGAACTTCCAAAGAAAAGAAGGTATGGCTGTTGGAACTACTTGCTCTATATTCCCAAGCCAAAGTGGAGAAATCTGGAACTGACAAAGATGGGGAAGAAAAAATCCCAGTAGAATAAGATATTGAATAGGGTTAAGAATGAACCTCTACAACTAGATCAGAAAACCCCACTTGATAAGCTTCTTGAAGAATTAAGCAGGCATGATTAACTTACTGGACATGAAAAGAGGGCAACAGGAGCCAGTCATTCAAAGAAAGGAAAATCCAAAGATCCAATGAGTGAAAATGACAGACAAAAGAGTATATCACTCAACAAAACACATGGAGCTAGTAAAGACCAAGCAGGAGCACCCAGAACTGAAAGACTGTGGATGAATCAAAGTAACTGATGTGACTCTCAAGCAGTTGGAATATGAAGATAGCCATCCATCATGAGGATGTAGTTATCCATAGTCCCAATGACAGACTGAAATGAGAGGTAGGACTCTATGGTAAAATGAGGTAGCTCAGATATGAGTTCAACTGAGAATTTAAGATGGGAGTTGAGTGGAACCACTTGATGAACAACCCCTTTGTGTTATAGGTCTTGAACAGACCAGCAAGATGATTGGAAGAGGTACAATATACCAAGGAAGAGAAAAAGAGATATGGAAAGTGAATGTGAGGGGCAGAACTAAAGGCAAAAAATCCTCAGTTAGAACTCGTAGAACCCCTGAAACTGCCCTGAAGTGTGGCCAAAAAAGAAATCACAAACTAAACATATGTAGAGAAATCAATTATTACAAATGAACAACAAAATTTTGAAATTAGTAGAGTTTAGAAAGAACATAAAAATAATAAACCTGTGAAATTGTGAAACTGAACCTAAAACATAAAACAAGAAACAACACCTAAAGTACAAAACCACTAAAAGAACTTAGAAGATAAAAGACATAAATTTTGAACTTGGAAGTCCACTTGAACTAAGAAGTGGACATGAAAAAGAAAAGACAACCAGTTAACAGTAATGATATTTTTTTTATGTTAAATCTAATCATAAATTAGATGGGACTAGCAATAAAAAAAGGAACTTACAAACTTTAAATGTAAATTGAAACTAAGTAACTGAGATGGTAAAAGAAGTATAAAAAAACTAACTTGTCAAATACTGAACAGAGAAGACATGAAAGACTGAAATTATAGCATGAGGAAATTAGGTCAATCCACATATACTAACATAAATTTACTCAACGTGGGTACACTTACTAGGATTGAAGAACAGACATTGAAAAACTTACCATGGATCTCCTAGGAAGAAGAGCAAAACCTAACCCAGATCACATGGAAGCACAAAAACTGGAAGAAGGTACTGTAGATAGAAATTTCCACTCAGTAGTTTTCTAACTTCTTCCTCACAATAAAATTGTAAAGTGTAAGGAAGAAACCATCATTCAAAGATGAAAGGAGGTAAGGCTGTTTTAGAATAAGACAACTTTATGTTAAATCTTTAAAAAATATATTAAATGGCTTGCTTAGAAAGAAGAGAATGTATTATTAGAATATTTATTAATGGCCAAGGAAAAGTTATGCATAACAAAAAGAAAATATTATCTAGAGGATTAATATTTTCAATGTCATCATAATTATTATTGTTTATGTTTAGGAAAACTTATAAGGAAGTGTAAGGATAGTCCTATTTATGGAAGAAAGAGATAAAAATCTTTATACCATTGCAACAGAAGTGCCAGGGTGGTCATAATTTATCTATATTTAAATATAAATAAAGAAATAACCATTTAATTTATAGTTAAACCAGACATAGGAAATATTATAGTTATTTTGATAGTGAACAGTATGTAAGAAAAATATTCATAGTAATATCTGGAAAAACTATTTTGACTGCACAAAATTTATTATGAATTACAAATATACTTGTAATTGCTAAAGTTAGTAAAAGATAATTTCGCTTGTGATAAACATATATAGACAATATAATGGTTGATATTTACTGTAGTATTTTGTATAGTTACATTAAGTCAGTCGTTTCAAATATAGATACAGATAACTAGGAATTGGCAAGTACTTTCATTTTTGTCATAAAACATATGATTAAAATAACAGAAGAAAGTAGCAGATTTAGGATTTGATGAGCAAGTTTGTTGTGTAAGTTTTGATATTGAGCCCTTGTAAAATAACACTTCTTTACAAGAGAAATTTAATTAACAACATATTCTTACAACAAAGTCCAATAAGATTAATTTTTATTGACCTGTTAAATTTTTCCACCAAAAATTTCCATTTATTTGTGATAAAAGAGATGCTGTTATTGTCTCAAAATTAGTACTTAGTCTAGCAAATGTTTCTTGTGTTACCAAAAATAGTGGTTGAGTGATTGCCCAGAGAACTTTAAAACTATTAGATGCCATGTGATACTTTACTTGTTCTTTTCTTTAATATTAGAAATTTTATTTTTAGAGTATCTACATAATCAACATCCTTGTATTGAGTTTACAACTGAAGGAGAAAATGACTCATATTTGTCTTCTTTTTTTTAAGATACAGCTGTTAACAACTTTGAAAATATTTTAGAAATGGGAAAATGTCATAAATCAACATATACAAGGTTGTAAAGTTAGGTTGACAGTTTTATACCTGTTTAGTATTAATACAATTTGTTAAATATTTTACACAGCTCATCATATTGCTAGTGACTTTCCTTATTTTCATAAAGAAATAGAAAGTGTTAAAAATGGTTTTTATCTTTCATTACTTGACAAGCCTGGTGGTGCGGGAGCTCAACTCACAATCTGAGGGTGTCACAAGTTTGAATCCACACCACCAAACATGCTTCCTGTTTTAGCTATAGAGATGTTATAAAGTGATGGTCAATCCCACTATACATTGGCACAAGAGTTGATGATACATTGGCACAGATACCTTTTGAGTAGCTTTGTGCAAAACTTACAACAAACAATCATTACTTGACAAGAGTTTAGGATATTTTTTAAAGGGAAGTGCACACCTGTTTTAAAGTGAATTATGAGGTGCTCAAACTGTCATTTTATGTCAGTCTTCCATTATTGGGTAAAATCAGTTATGTACTGAGAGACAATAAATTTGAGTGTTATAGTTTGAAAATCAGAATTGAGGACATAAAATAATTAATGTTCAGTGCTCTTATATTAATACATTTGTTCTTGATGTAACCAAAATTATGTGTGGTCAACCACCCACAGTATTTAACAAGTGTATAAAAGAACACCTGAAGCCTAAGCTGGTAATTATGTAAATAATAATTAATAATGTAAATTCTAACGTCTAAGCCAAGAATGTTATGGAACTGCTGATAAAAGAACTTTGCACTAGTATGTAGTTCTCACAATAAACAGAATCTCAGACTAAAATAATGGTAGTTCAGAAACTTAAACCACTATATATTGTCAGCAGTAGAGATTCTTCTAAGGATGTAATCATATGTATTTTTTGAGAGAGTTTAACATTTACATTTCAAAATACACTTTCACTGAACTGAGTTACCAATTCATTAACAAACAATTGGAACAAAATGTATCAATACATGTAAATGATATTCTAAGAAAAATACCAAAGATTTATAATATTATTCATAAAATTAATTTAAAATCAACTGTAAAAATGAATATTAAAACTGGTAAATACAGATTTTTATTTCATCACTTAGCTATGAATCATATTAGAAACTAATACTTGTGTAACCTTTAAAATATATTTCAAATATCTAGACAACTGTTGTGGAAAGCAAACAACTTCTTGGTTTTAAATTTCATTAAAATTCAAGGTTAAATTCTTATAGAAATTTGGTTTTAATATCTACAGTTGGTACAACACAGGTAGCCCATTGTAGTTTTGCTTTAAAACTTTTACATGTCGAAATTTGTGTTATAAAATTTTTATAAGGGAATTTTTAGTTTGTAAGCAGACACTTATATATTTTGTTTTAAATTGATTAGGTATTTCTATGTTGTGTATGTGCTTATATTTAAGATAATGTATCTGTTGTACTTAATTTTCAAACTAGAAGAGAACATAGAGAAATCTAGTGTAAACTTAGAATGTGTGTAATGTGTTTTTAAGTCTTATAAGTTATTAGTTGTAGTATACCATTAAAAATTAAAGTGGGCTCATTAGTATATCTTTTACAAAAGTACAACAAAATGTGTGATGTCTCACTTCTATAAATAACTGTAAAGTACCAAATTTGATTTTTGGGAGATGGGGCTTAACACCTCATAAACAGGTAAATATTAATGAAATGCATGGGGCCTACAACGATCAGCACTGGCTATGGCAAGTATAGCAACTATATATAAAGACAGTAGTTGAGTTGGTCCTTAGGCAGGTACAAGTGGCCAACATGTAGGAAAATTTCATTCTCAGGTGACTAGGCAAAGACATAAAGTCTTATCATCTTGTATTTAAAAAATATCAATCTGTAAAAAGTTCCTGTTCAGTAAATAAATGTTTCCTAAAGATAAACTTAAAACAATATTTTATCTTTTTAATATTGAGAAGTGGTTTATGTGCATATGTGCAGTAGTGTTCTACCTCTAATCCTCTTTCCCTGGAAAGTACCCTGAAATACATGTTTGATACTTCATAATCAGTATTTTTACATTTTTCGAGTAAAAGCAAGTATTTCTGTTTTCCTGCATAGTGAAAATATCCTACAGAGTTTATATGCATCTGGCACTTCATTGGTTTTCCAGAGAGAACACTATGTATTCCTCTCCTGTTCTTTTGATAAATATATTTTCTCATTTTTCTTTAAGGTTATGTATTTTGAATGCCCACTTCAGGACAGTTGCTCTTACGAAGGTAGTGTTTTGGGTTACACGAGACTTGGAGCTGGTGAGTATAAGGAACAAGCTGTAAAGTTGCTTGTTATGTTTTCTGTAATTGTTTTTGTTTGTTGTTTTTAGTGGAATTCCCCTAAAGACTGTAAAGTGAAATATTGAATATGCAGCTAAATAAAATTAAGAAAAATTTGGTGTATAATTATTTCTTGAGCCCAATACTTATTATTAAATGTGAGTTCTCCATTTATGACTTACTAATTTGTTATTGTATTTACAATATTGTATTGTTATTACAAGAATCACAATTCACAAAATGGCATTTCTGTTACTCATGAACATATATCACTGACAGATAGGCATGGATTTCAAAAACATGAAGATTTGGAAGGAGCTTCTATTGTAACAAATTTGTTGATATCCCAGAAAATAAAGAAGATTGGAGGTTCTTATTTTATATTCTAACCTGTTAGCATTTATAGTTTGTGTATCTAATTGGTGGATACTCTGAAACCCATATATGGGAATAAAAAGTCATAAGGAGAAATCACAATGTAGAAGGTTACATGACATAGGGAAAAGAAGAGAAAGAATTTATTTAGATATTCCATATTGAAATTAAAATTTAGCTGATATCATAATTTGGATTATAGACTACAGTCTGATATCAAGTTTATTGAATACATTGCTGTTTAAAGTAGTTTTGAATGTAAATCTGTAAAAAGATTGTGATATATACTTTTAACAATTTCCACCTCTATCTAGAGTATTAAATCTCATTGAATTTTTTCAACTGTAATGTTATTTTGCATTTCTGTACTTCTTTTTGAAAGCTATATAATTATTTGATCTATTACTTACATGTTTTATATCAAAGTCAGAGTTATTTTATATTTCATACTGAAAGTCATAGTAAAACTGAATTTTGGTTAATTTATGTTCAAAGCCATATTAGTAATTTGGTTATACTAGTTGTATTTTGTAACTGTATCATTTACATTTAGTTTTATTTTATAACTGAATAAGCTGAATGTTCATCATGTTATGGTAAATAATGACTATTTTTTCCTCCCAAAATCATATTTAAGTAAATGTTTTATAAAAATTAACTATAATCTAGTAACAATATATGTATTGAAAATGACTATCTTATTTCTAATATTTAATGAAAACAACGTTTTTTACAGGTATTCAGTTATCTCAATTAAGTATAAAAAATGTTTTCATTAAATATTAGAAATAAGATAGTAACAATATATGTATTGAAATTGACAATCTTATTTCTAATATTTAATGAAAACAACGATTTTTATAGGTATTTAGTTATCTCAATTAAGTATTACTTTATTAGCATTTTGACTTCTGTATATTTTTATGTTCAAATGTTCTTCTTGATAAAGTTTTATAGGTTGATAAATGCAAAAAAAAAAGTTCTCAAAGACATTCCTACTTAGTTAACTGTGTAAACCTGCATGTGATTAATTGTAATGGTAAAGGCAATGAATTTTATTTTGAATTTTGGGGTCCTTTATTTGGACTGTTTTCCCAGTTTAGGCTTTGTTAGCCTGCTGAGCCAAAGAAGTGCACTTTAATTTCAGCATTTTTAAAATTGAAATGTATTGGGGGTAAATATGCAGGTTGTTATAGAATTGTAGCTGAGGGTTCTGACTGGACAAAATCTGATGATACTGCATCATTGTGTTTCTTTGCCAACCAAACAAATGTAATGGGAAATTCCAGCCAATGATTATGATTTTTGTGCACAAGCAATACCAGATGTGGAGCATGCTCATATCTGATTCCATTTTATTATTTATTATGATTTCTACCAACATAGTATCACATCTAATTATATGCCAAAAGTAGAGCATTGTTGGTTTTCTGCACATGTGACTGTAAGAAGTTTAAAAAGACAAACTTGCTTGTCCTAGAAGAAACTTCTTTTATTTTGTGCAAGTTCTGAGATGTTTCAATCAATAACTCAGCACCTGAGATATCAGCTTGACAAACATCTTTTCATCTTTATATAGTAGATGTTTCAGATTGAAATAGTAACAAATCATCTGAAATAGTTGTAAAGCTGAATGTTTCAGGTTGAAAGTTGCAGTAATGTGTTATATACACTAGTTGAATGGTTCAGGTTGATGGTCATAGTAACAAATCATCTACATGAGCTGTGTTTTATAAGTAAATGATTCAGGATGATTGTGACAGTAACATATCATCTATACCATTTGTATTTTATAACAATGTTTCAAGTCAGTGAGATATCCTCTGCACTAGTTTTATTTTCTAACAATATTTCTGATTGAAAGTAATAGATCTATAATATAATATATCTACATTAATTGTATTATATTAGGATGTCCAGAAATACATGTCGGAATTCTCACAGTGATATTTAGAAGCTGAATATTAAATAAATTATTGTTGGTTGGTTTAATCCAGCATTTATTACTTACAAGGTGTCTTAACTGTCCACTGTTTCAACTCTACTCAGAGTAAGTTTTGCAACCTTGCATGGACAAGGACTTTCGTATGAATTTTTTTATCTACAACTTCAAACTTGGATGACAAGCTACCACATCTATATGGAACATCAATCAGGCATTCAGCCATGGATCTGTTACTGAATGTACAGTTCACTGTTGGTTCCAAAGGTTTCAATATGGATATGAAAGTCTTGAAGACCATGAAGGTCATGGAAGGAAGCCATCCTTAGATGAAAACACATTGAGGGAAGCAGTTGAGACAGACCCTCACGCAACAGTATATGGGCTTGCAGAAAAGCTAGGCACAAGGAAATCAAGCACTGCCAACCACCTGAGTATAAATGGAAAGGCGAAAAAGTTGGATAAATGGGTCTCACATGAGCTGAATGAAGATCAATAAAATCGACATCATGAAACCTGTCAAGGATGATGTTCCAAAAATTGAATTAATTGGGAATTGAGGTTTTACCTCATCTGCCTAATTCCTTTCTTTTACAGATTTTCATTTTTTCAAGCACTTTGACAACTTTTTGAACAAGAAAGCTTTCAAAACCAGGCAGCTGCAGAAGAAGCTTTCAGGAAGTTCATTGACCATACAAACTCTGATTTCTACAGCAGGGGCATAAACAGCATCATTATATGTTTTTAACGGCATGTTGAAGCAAATGTTTTATACTGTTCCAAACTTCGCAGTTCAAAAATGACATATAACTGCACTTTTCAGGTTTGAATGTTACAGTACCATATCATTTACATTAGTTTAATTTTGTAACTGAACATTTCAGGTTGAAAGTCATAATAAACATATTGTATACATTAGTTGAATTATATAACTGTATGTTTCAGTTTGATAGTTACAGTAACATGTCATCTATATTAGTTGTATTTTGTAACTGAATGTTGCAGGTTGAAAGCCACAGTAAGATTCTGGTGATGGAACTGTGTACTGGTGGAAGTTTGTTTAATATTTTGGATGATCCTGCCAATAGTTATGGTCTAGAAGAAGAAGATTTTCTCCTTGTTCTCAACCATGCTAGTGAGTCTATTCATCAAAGCATATGTTGCATATTAAGTATTAACTGGTTGAATACCCATATGATGCTTGCTTCCTTTCAGAAGATTAGCTATTCTAATTCAGTGCTGCTCTCTATCTGCAAAAGTTTTCTTTATGCATGCCACAAGCCTTACAGTCCTTAATGACTCTTGTGCAACTCATCATGCATCACCTTTTAATAATAAAAGCATGACATACTTGTGTGATGCATGTGGCTCCTTCTACACTACCAATCAATCACTTCTTGTTTGGCAGTGTTTGTATTTGGATATGCTCTCTTGTTACTTTATTTCTGCATGTTTGATTTTGGTTTCCTCCCATAGTGGTAATTTTCAACTTGATTTATTCAGCTCAATTATTATATTCATTTTTATCAGTTCATTCAAGTCACTTTTTTACTGTTTGGTGTAAACTTCTTGTTCTATGAATTTGGAAGTTCATGTTACTACTTTGGGTTTATAGGTGATCTGATGATGGGTTTGTTTACTATATGCATCAGGAGATCAAGCATTATATGGTTTATCCTTTACCCCCAGCCATTTCCATGGCTCTCACTAACACTTCTGAGCCTTTTCTGTTTGATGAATAGTTTGTCCATCTTGTTCTGTTTCCAGAATTTGCTGATCAGTATCATACCTGTCTCATGGTATTTCTGAGATGACTAATTTAATCCTCAAGGAATTATATCTCAGACTTGTCATGTTTTTCTGTATCATTTAATTATTATTCACTTAATTCTTATTTTTTATTATCAGTTTTTCCTTCCTCTTCTGCCCCTGATATTTGGGTTCATACTGATCATTGAGTCATGCTGTTACTTGGGGTATTAAATGCTGTGCTCCCAGAAGAGTTTGACTTATTTTACCCTTTCCTTCCATTGGGCCATCTATCAATTTTTATACTGATATTTCTTATGTCTCTTGTAACCTGTATGAGGGTGGTGGCTTCTGTATTATGTGTCTTAATTTTACACACATGGTTGTTGGGTCATCAGAAGTTGTGATGGTATTTTGGCTTAGGTCTGTTAACTCTCAATTTTCTTAGGAATTTAAGTTGGGACCTCTTTCTAGTGTTTTTGTGTTTGATGCAGCCCCAGGAATTATTGGACCTTGAGTGTTGGTCCACCTACTTTCCACCCTTACCCATCTCTCCCTCTCTTCATTACTTTGCTATGCAATTAAAGCATTATCAGAACCCTATTAAGTGTAGTTCTTACATTCACGTATTCAACATATAAGTTAATGAGAGCTTAAACAAACAGTATAATTTACATAATCAGGTTTATTTCTCTAACTAACAAATAATTTTGGTGAAGAGCAAATATACACTTCGGTTTTGAAGAAAAAAGTTCACCTCCTGTGGTTCCTTATTTCCTCCCCTCTTTTTAAAGCTCCTGTGACTGACCAGCATTTGTCATAAGTGGTTCAGTTGTTGCCCTTGTATCAGGTGATCAAACCTGTTCCTCATCATTCCTGGGGTTTTTGTTCCCAAGACAACTGGGGATTGGCTGCCAGTAATTAATTGTTTTTGCTTCATACTCTTCATATCAATATCCAAGTTCCCCTTGAAGTTATATTTTCCTAGAGATAGGTGTTTTCTCTTGGGTTATGGATATTACCTATGAATGTCTCCTATACTTGCCTTATATGATGATACCATCTCTTTCTTGCCCTTTCTTTGGTTTTGCTTCAGCACCTCAGGTGTTTGGTTGAATGGTTCAGGCTTTTGCATGTCATTTTTGTACTCAGGGTCAGCAATGTTATTATTGGCTTGCTGGTTTCTTCTGAACTGTAATCAGTCACTTTTACTCGGCAGCTACTTTCTGTGGCAGCTCAGATGGGCTAGTTGGTCAACATGCAGTAGTCCTTCCTCTGACTCACTCACTACCTTGTCCAGTTGGGGGTCTTTTTTGACTCAAATATCTATCAAGTTTTGCCTTCTCCCTCATGACTTAGTTTGATGAAATTTTAGTTTACCATGCCCTCTTAGCTTTTTCACTTACTGCTCATGAGGTTCTGTTGCTATTGGAGATTTGGCCCTCAATGGCATGCCTTCAGGGGGCATTTCACAAATGACAGAACCTCTTTCTGCTTCCATTTCCTTTCCTCTTTCCATACCAGACAACCTGAATTGGCAGGTGTGTTGCCTCCTTTCCTGTTTCTCTATCTATGTGTTTTTATGGATACTTTCCTTCAGGCATGGGGAGTATAGTTCAATCACAACTATGTTTTGGACCAGTGGTCTGTGGATTTCAGTGCTTTGCATATTGCTGTTCTTGAACTTCTATTCATACACTGAGCATTCCGTAATTTTCTTGTTCTTGCCTGACATTGTCTGGGGATGATTCCTTCAGCTGTTTTTACAGTGATGGCACATTTAATCCATATTTTGATCATTAGATTTTACTGAGACCACACACATTATAGTTGTACATGTCCCATGCAGGGTGCTTTACATCTGGGTGTTAACGCCCTTAATTTTCAAGCTTCTTTGCCATCAGTGGGGCTTCTGCACATGGATGTCTTTGCTATAGGCCCTTAAACCAATTTCCCTCTATTTTGGTAATGGTAATTATCTAATGGCTCTAGCATTTGATACCATTAGCCTGAATTAATCACTCAGGTATCTTTATGTGTCTTATTCATATGGTTCCTTCATTGGGTGATTTCTTGTCCACTCCTATCTTTGTTGAGTCCTTATGATTGCTCCTTATTGATAAGATCATCCTTGGTTTCCAAGGTTATGTCAATTGCTTCTTTCTGAGTCTTCCTTCCTTATTTATCAGCCTTGATTGCATGTTCTATGTCCCAACCTTAATATTCTGTGTCTTCACATGTACCTTCTGTCAGGCCCTTTGTGATACTATTTGGTTTCACACATTGAGTTGCTTTCTTGTTAGCTAGCTTCATCCAACAGTTTTGCATCGTAGTGTAAACAGCAAGGGTCTTTTTCTGCTGATTGGCCTACCCTGGCTCATGTGTAAGAAATTCTCACTTAGCTCTTTGACTGTGGGTATTCTTTCTTGCATTCCAGATATCAGGTGATCTTTATCCCAATGCTTTAGTGTTTTTTACTTTCCCTGTTCTTTCCATGCTAATGGTTCCTTGCTAGTTCAGTGGTAAGTCTATGGGTTTACAATGCTAAAAGCAGGGTTTGATTTCCTGCAGTGGACTCAGCAGATAGCTTGATGTGGATTTGCTATAACAAAACACACACACACACACACACTCCATGCTAATGTGTCCAGCCTTTCCAGATTGGGTCATCCATGTTGTAAATCATTCCTTTACTTTACCCCCATTTGAACCACTTCCTAGTATTAAATGTTACTTTTTCCTGAACTTCATAATTCCTTTTCTTAGCTTGTGGACTTTGATGGTCAGATTTGTTTCCTATTACTATTTCACTTACCCTTCTCACAGTACCTGTCTTTTTATTTTTATCTGGTTCATTCCTACTCCCACATACCTCCTTTTCACCTATTTTTCTTTCTTCTATTTCCCATCTTTACCCTTCATTGGAGATTGGCTTAAGTGTCCAGTCAGAGATCTTTCTTCTTCTAAAGCCTGTTTTGCTATTTTCTGAGATACATGATCCTGACTCTTTTTCCCCTGGCAGTAATCATCTCTTTTTGATTTCACTCTCTTCCTTTACCAGTTAGGTCCAAATGACATACTCTTCCATATCATTCTTCCTCCTAGACATGTTCCACTTGTCCTTCTATCAAGTCCTACACCTTACTCTTTGTCATCCATTGCAGGAGATTCTGCATTGTGATATGTAGACTATTTCCTGTACATCTATCTCTTGCTGTCTACATTATGTCATGATTTCCTCCTTGTTGTGATTTCTTCTATTACCTGTGGATATTCTCCAGGCTTCAGCACAACTTTACTTTGTAAAGTTATTTCATCCTTCTTTTCCTTTCAGGGCCCTTATTTCACTGTGTTCACATGGTATATTTCACGTGGTAAATAGTGCCTGACCATGTAGTCTTTAAATCTGCATTGTAGGACATGTTAACTCGCTTCCTCCCATCCATAGCTCTGCATTTTCACTATTGAGATGGGGTGTTACACAAAATTGCTTCATAAACATGCTTATTCTAGGCCATAACATCCATGAACTTCATGGGCATAGGGGAAGAGGACATCTACCAATCCTTTCCATGTCTTGAGTGAATTACTCAGTATGGTTTACTTTTAAAAGTAATGTTTTGTGGTCACCTATAGCACTTTCAAATTATTGCATTCCTCCAGATTCTTATGCATTGTTACCCTCTTCCTTCAAGTGGAGTATAGCTTGTATTGCAAGCTCTCATCCTACCTTTGAGTGGAAGTAATTTCCCATTTTTGAGGTTTTGGATTAGAGTGAATTAATCACCATAAATCCTCACATGAGTTTGGGTTTTCTATCTTCCTCTCCCAATTGCTGCATCTATCTATGTCTTGGGTCATAGTGGTGGTGACATGGAATTGTTCCAGTTCTGTTCTTGACTATTTTTTGTTATCTTAATAAGGGAATGTTATTGCCTCTGGATGGTGCTGACCTATGGTTGGGGGAATTTATTTCAAGCTATGAACATTCTTTCAATATCGATGACAATTCCTAGATCGATAAGTTGGTGATGATCCTTGTGACATATGCAGAAATTGTTGCAGATCTTAAAGGTAAAGATGATATGATATGATCCTCATTCTATCTGCATGAGGTTTTTAATGTAGTTGACTTGCTGACTACAGTCTGCCTTCTCGACACTCTACACCTTACAATTTCCACTCTTATGTATTACACCCTTTATGCACAGGCAAAGGGCATATCTGGGTCAGATGTGGTGTGGTTCCCCTCCTTTAAAATTCAAATCTATTTCTTTCATTGTAAGGGGTATTATTCAGATGCTTGTGGAGATATTTCTGTTGTTCCCTCACACCAGTCCCTCTTCCTCCTCAATGTAGGATCATGCTAATCTTGTGAGAGGAGGTAAGTTGTATTGAAGTTATAATTATCTTATACTGAAAATGTATTTCTCACCCCTATTTTCCTGCATTTTTGTGGTGCTGACATCTTTCAAACTTCAAAGTAATATTTTAGTAGAGGGAGCCATATGCATCACATAAGCATGCCATGCTCCTGTTGGTTCAGAGATGGATGATGATTTGCATAAGCAGGGGAAAGCAGAGTGCTTGTAGCATGAGTAAAGATAAAGTACATCTATAGATGGAAGAACTGAAGGGTAATAGCTAATATTGTGAAAGGAGAAATGTACCTATTCGAAATACATTTTTAGTATAGGAAAATTAAAACTTTTTAAACATTAATTTGTGCAGATGATTATGACAGTCTTCTTTACCATGGTGTGAAACTTCCATGGCAGTAAAATTGTATATGGATTAAAGAGGTTATTTAGATATGTTGGTGCTTTGGTTGGTTAATTGGGTATGTTAGAAGCAACCACAATGAGCTGAATGGTCCATTGTATTTTTGCTCTTCTTGTTTTTATTTTTCTTTAATGTATTTTACTGGATTTTGCCATTGTTTTAAAGTGATCTTTTGGGTGAATTAACATAATGGAATATCTCATAACTTTATCGGTGTGAAGTAGCAGTTAGTTCGACATCATAAGCATATTTATGTGTGAAAGATATTTTTTCATAACACTGCCTTTCCTAGAAAAACTAATATTACACTAACTTTCATAGCAAGATGAATTGATACACTACTCTTCATTGTTAAACTGACCATTTCAATAACTACATAGTTAAATTTACAAAAATAATTGAAAGGTAAAGTATAAAAACTTAAAGGAAAAAATCAAGTTAAAATGGAATTATAAGTCATGAAAATTGTAATTGTTCAGGCTGATTTCCACAACGTGTCAGTTATCCACTATAAAATAAAACTATCAATTAACCATTTGTATTACTCTTTCAGTATTGAAATAAACTGTATTTTCTGTATCTGATAGTAATATTCATTGAAAACCATACTGGGAAGTAAAAAATAATGATTTAAACAAAAAATTGAGGAAAATTATATGTGTTTTCAGTAAGTATAAGCAAAACTAAGTGAATAAGAGACCAAAATCATAACAAAAAAATAAAACAAATTATTTAGATAACAGTATCCAAGATATGAAGAAGATATCTTTTCATAAATTATCTAAGTGCAATGTTGGCAATTTTGTAATGAGGCATATAAACATCCAGATGTGGTAGCATGCACAAGGGTTCGGAAGTTGTTTCAAGTACAGGTGGATATTCTTGCATGTTGCAGTAGAAATTGGTTTTAGTACCCTTGGGGTAAATCCAAATTTTTCAGTCAGTGGGCATTAAATGTTTATTTGGTTATATCTGAGATATGCAGCAAAATGGTTAAAGTACCTAAAGCCCTGTTGTTTCAAGCAAATACATTAATCAGTAAGCTAGGAAGTGCATGTCTATTTAAAGTGTTTCAGACTGTTTATTTGTGTATAATAATGTTTTATTTTTAATATTTCTTAAAATTAGTTTCGATTGTTCTATAGCTGCTGGAATGAAACACTTGCGAGACAACAATATAATACATCGTGACCTAAAGCCAGGTAACATAATGAAGTTCATAGCTGAGGATGGCAGGTGAGGTTAACATCTTTTATTATGTAACTTTCACTAAAAACCAGATAAGGTAGAGTTTGTAACACTGTTGAATACAATCAAAAATTGTATAATGGAATCTCACTTTCTTAATATTGTGGTAATAAGAATCCACAGTCACTATTTTTACAGATCCATCTATAAACTGACAGATTTTGGAGCTGCAAGAGAGTTGGATGATGACCAACAATTTATGTCTCTATATGGTACTGAAGAGTACTTAGTAAGTTTGATCTTTATTTTTGTATATTGTATCTATAAACTAGAACTAGCATATAAGTAGTGTAGAGGAAAGGCTGTAGTATTTTTCTAAATGATCATTGTTTAGTTATGTTACGTGTCAGTATTGTACTGAAGAGCATTTAGTAAGTTGGATTTTTATTTTTGTGTATATGCATCAGTATTGTTGAGAAAAACTGTAACATTTTCCTAAAAGACCACTTCATTTTTTTTTTAGGTTCTAAATTTTAAAAGCTGAGTTGTAATTTGTATAGTAATAAGAATCAGTTGTGAGGAGGACTGTCAACCTCTCTTGTCAAAATAAACAGTGGTTTTCAGAACATGTTTAAGATCTGAAATAAGCTTAAAAATATGTAGCATATTAATATATTTTCAAAGAAAGATTTTAAATTTAAAGTTAGCATTTTTGAAATTAAAAACAGAAAACTAATATCTGGCTTAATGGGTTTAATTAGGTTTAGTATTGCAAGCTGAATACTTAGCTTAGTACATAAACCAAGAGTATTCAAACTGAATGTCTAGCTTAGTCCACGAATGAAGGTTTTAGTTAGGGCTAGCATTTCACACTTAGTAGATGAATAGGATTACCAAACGTCTCATTGAAAATTGATTAACCCGAGTTTATAGTCTTATTTTTTTGGTCCCAATCAGAAACTGTAAAACCATTGAATAGTTTCAGTTTTTATGTAGCACACTGTGAGGATTACATAAACAATTTATCATTCTATACAACCACTTTAAATTTTATTTGAAGAATAAACTGACAAAGACTACACCTTTCTGTGTTCTCTCCCTCTGTGGTATGGTTTCTTAATCTAATCTGTCATTGGGCAGCTACAGAAATTGGAATTTGAAGACCTGTCTAGCTGCAATAAAAAAAACGAGAAAAGCAGTGTCTTTCTTTAGAGTAGATTTGAGACACCTGTGACCTGATTTTTATTATATTCATTAATTCTTTTAACTAGATAAGCTCTTAACAAATTTGGTTTGTCTATAATGTTAAAAGACAATACAATCAAAGTTAGATAATTTATCAAATGGTATAAATTGTGTTATTATCATTTAAACTGTTTCAGTATAACTTCATACTGAAAAAAAAGTCTCAGTTTTTTGCACTGTAAATCTTGCAAATTTATCAGGAGGTATAGTTAGGCTTAGTGTTTCAAACTGAATAACAAACTTAGTAAATGCACTAAAAGGTTAGATTAATATTAATATTTTAAATAGATACGTAGCTCAGCATATGCACAAAAGGCTGATTAAGCGTAACTTTGAAATTGAATGTCCTGTTAAGTATTTTTACTAGGCAGTATACATAAAATTAGTCTTTCAGTTCTAATACAATAGGGTTTTTCTTAAGCTTATTGATTCAGTTTAAAAGTCTTAATTTATGCACAGGCTGTTATTAGAATTATAAATTTTGTTTCTTCCCTGGCTTTTGGCATTTATAATCTTAATGTTAAATGATAGTAATTACATACTAGAGGACATGATTTAGTGTTTTGTCTGAATATGTAGTTCAGTAAATGTTGTACCAGATGACATACATATGTGTAATGTTTCACCTGAATACCTAGTTCAATATATGTACCTAAAGACATAGATATGTTTAGTCTTTCATCTGAATATTTAGTTCAGTGTTGGACCAGAAAACACAGATGTGTTTAGTGTTTCAAATGAATATCTAGTTTAGTACATTTACCAGGATAAATAATTATGTTTAGTATTTCCTTTGAATATCTAATTAAGTACTTGTTTTAAGTACTAAACTATGTTTAGTATTTCGTCTGAATATCTAGTATTCATATCTGTTGTATGAGAGGACAAAGATATGTTTAATGTTCAATTTGAATATCTATTTTAGTATGTATAGCAGAGGGGATAGGTAAGCTTAATGTTTCATTTAAATATCTAGTCTGGTAAATGTGATGGAAAGTTTAATTAGATTTTTCTTTTTCTTAGCAAAGGCAAAACAGTTCACAGAAAGGCTCTGAGGTTTTTTTTCTTTCTTTTTTTTCAAGTACAAAGTTTCAGTTCATAGTTCTGTCAACTTTTATCCAGTTTGATATCTATTTACAGTTTTGGACTTCAAAAATCAGTCTATAGATTGAAGTGTTTGACCATGTGTAAGTTCTGATAGATGAATTTACCTTAACCGTGCTGAAGGAATTTTAGTTTATGCATAGATCCTGATGGGTAATAAAATTGAATTGGATATGTGCACACCCCACACTTTCTGTTGCTGGAACAGAGAGATATAGTAATTAAAAAGGGGAAAAAAATGCTTATATAGTAATTTACTCTAACCCTGCATAAAAGAATTTCAGTTTGTGCATATGCTGGAATAGGTCCTGATTGGTAATAAAATTGACTCAGGTATGTGCACACCCTAAACTTTCTATTGCTGGCACAGAAAGATATACTGAATAAAAAGGAAAAAAATGGTCTTCTATAGTAATTTACTGTAATCCAGCTTAAAAGAATTTGAAATGCCATTGCTATTGAGGATTCCTTCTTGTTTTTATTTTGCTATTGCTTTGTACTTATTGTTGATATTAATATTTTATTTTTATTAATGCCCTGTATATTTTCATAAGGTAAGATAGTGGTTTAAATTCAATACTTAGTATAAATATATTTTATAATGTGGCTATAGGAGAAGATGAAAAACAAGAAAAGACAATCCAGAAATACTGTTCACCTCTCACAGGCCACATAGCTAGTATCTTGTGTTAATGTGAAAGTTTCTGTCTATGTACCATGACTTTGAACAACATTCCCACATGTACTGCACGAGTCTATGATTCCATCAGCATTAAACTACAGTCTTCCTAAATAGGAGGGTGACCCATCATCTATATGCAGTCACTCTTTTTCTTAGCACTATGTATTTCTTGTTAAGACTTTTGTGCTTGTTATTTTCTGGAAGTGTTATATTCCTCATCTTAATTTTCGTGATTTTGATGAACAAATAAAGAAAGTATAGATTTTTACATTCATTTCAGTTTCTCATTGTGGGAACATGTGTGGATGATAGACAGTTCATGTTTATTCCATGTACCTCTTCAGTGTTCTTCCCTACAGATTCGTCCCTCCCTTTGTTTTTGACTCATTTGAGAATGAGCTTCTGGTATGCACAAAATACTCTATATGATTAATGTGCACCAAAGATGTGTTGCCTTCTTGTTGGTGGAGGGCTAGAGTTTAATGCTGATTGCATCATAGATTGGCACAGTACCTTTTATTACCTGTAGGTAATGGTGGAAATTTCATTTGCTTGGTACATGCACCAAACCATTTTTGGTGGTGGTACATGAAATTGCCTATCTCTCTGTGGAGAGGTTGGTACTTTTATGAAATACATTTTCAGGTAAGGAAAATGTTAACTTTACAGTTATAATGTTCTCTCACTCATATGTTGTACCTCTGTAAACATTTTTTTTCTTATTTTTAATTTTCACACATAGGTAGTTTATAAGGTTATTTTTTTCATTTTCCTGAGGGGTTAATTTTGTAAAAGCTTGGTAAATTGTATTTATTAAGTTAAAGAAACAACCTTAACTTACTTGTTTGAAATATTTAGTGAAAAAAATATTTGTTAGCAATTTCTGTCTGTAAACTTTTTGAAATAAATGAACACCTTTTTACTTACAGCATCCTGATATGTATGAAAGAGCTGTTTTAAGAAAACCAGCTGGTAAGTCATTCAGAGCTACTGTTGACCTGTGGAGTATAGGAGTTACTCTCTACCATGTAGCTACAGGCTCGTTACCTTTCAGGCCATACGGAGGACGAAAGAACAAAGAAACAATGTAAAAGTTATTACTTAAAAACTGGAGTACCTGTTTATACATACTAATTATAATTATAACTGATTTAGGAGAAAAACTCATAAAATTGTAATAACATAAATAATATTTATGCTCCAAACTGGGAACTGGAA
The DNA here is from genome assembly GCF_004210375.1 of Tachypleus tridentatus. Taxonomy (NCBI): domain Eukaryota; kingdom Metazoa; phylum Arthropoda; class Merostomata; order Xiphosura; family Limulidae; genus Tachypleus; species Tachypleus tridentatus. The sequence continues at coordinate 68,829,753 of NC_134827.1, read as the reverse complement.
TTGTAATTCAAGTTACTTTCCTTGTAATATAATTCAGTTTATCCTGTTGTACTAAAGCTGCTTTGTATGTATGTTAAAACTTCATAATTTGGTTGGTAACATTCAAGGTTAGCCTTGATTTCATATATAGAAACTGTAAAATTAAACTTTGCATCACTACCAGGTTGTTTTAAACATTTGGCAATTATATGTGTGAAGTGTAGGATTAAACTTGGTATAGATGATTGTGGGAAGAAGGATCAGGCCCATATCATGCAAGTAAGTACATGCATTTGTGAGAATCAAGAATAGACCACTGGCAAATGCATGCATTTGTAGGAATGAAACATACACCACTGGTAAATATGTGCCTTTGTAGGAATGAAACATACACCACTGGTAAATACGTGTATTTGTAGGAATGAAACATACACTACTTTTAAATACATGCATTTGTAGGAAGTAAACATATGTTACTGGAAAATGATTATTATTAAATGTGGAATTAATCATGTCTCATAAAAATACTTGTTTGAGTAGTGGAAATGAAACCTAAATAAGTAGTAAATACCTAAAATGTGACATATTTTGGTTTCTTCTTATAACACTATTTTAATGTAGTTGGGGGATGGCTTGTCATCAAGTGTCATTTCATTCTTCATTATTATGTATCATGTTACTTTTAAAGCTGTAGTATATTATTTCTCCACCTATCTTTTGGTCTTTGTTCTTTTCCTGTTGATCAATCACTGTATTGCTGTCTTCTGTCTGCATCTATTTTCCTCTTGTCTAGCAGTGTGGTTTATTCATCTCCAACATTTTTCCTGTCACAAGCTTCTATTCTCTATGTTTTCTAGTCATCTGTTTTTATTTACGGTCTTCTATTTCCTATAATATTTATTTCCATGCCTCTTAAACCTGTTTGTTATTTTGTCTTCATTCTTTTTTGTCAGTCTCTTAAGTTTCACTCCCATGTGTCATTGCATTAGTTCAGCATAGACACATTGCCATTTTTTTATCACCTAGGATATAGTGTTATGAAATGTTAAATGAAACCTGTGTCACTTCAGCAGTAGAAATCAAACCTAACTCAGTAAGAAGTATTTAATGATCTTTGAAATGTTTTGTGTAGGTACTACATTACTTCTGAAAAAGCTTCAGGTGTCATTTCAGGGGCTCAGCACTCTGAAAATGGACCAATTGAATGGAATAGAGATCTTCCAAAATCCTGTCTCTTGAGTCAGTAAGTCTTTTAAAAATTGTCCAGTGTATGCTAAAATCAATTTATTGGAAAGTTTAATGTCTTTGATAATAGTGAACTGGAATGTGACTGTTAGAAGGTGGCATGAAAGAGATGCATGGTGTTGAGTAAATAACTTCTTTGTTTTGTAAATTAAAGGAACATGGATTTGGAAAAAAAAATATTTTTGTGTCTATATCAAAAGTTGATTATAATTTTGGAAGTTCAGGCACTTAGAAGTACTCTTATCAAGTACTACTACTAACTTTGTTTTTCTATTGCTTTAAGTGAATGTTAATTATATGAAAATTATGAAATGTAATGATATAAACATGTATTTTACTAATAAGCAAGATAACAATTTATATCAAAATGTATTTTATTTGAATGATACAATATATTTAACCATTCAGAGGTTTATGTGAACTGATCACACTGCTTCTAGCTGGATTATTGGAATGTGATTCAGAAAAGATCTGGACTTTTGACAGATTCTTTAGTGAAGTCACCAAGATCTTGTCCAAAAAAGTGTTTCACATTTTTTATGTCAATGAAGGGAAGGAATTTTCTGTATACATGGATGGTAATAAAAGGTTAGTAATAAGTTCAGTCTTAACATTTCACAAATATACAGAGATTAAATATTTCTCAATATGTCTCTATTAAACAGAACTTTTTAAAAAATGCATACACACATATCATCTCTACTAACTTATCTGTAGATAGACGTACCAACTTTAAATGGTTACATTTGTTTGTTGATGAACATTCCTGTAACTGTGTTTGCCCGAATATAATGCACATCCAATTTTTTTACACATCAGTTGTATGATATGTATTGAATAGTTTCTAAATACAGTAAACAACTAGTGATGTATTAAATGTTTTTGGAAATCTTTCATTGAAACTTTTTTGTGTCAACTTTACAAAGTGTATTGAAAAGTTTATGCATGGTAATACACTGTGCTAATCATTTATCTTCATCAAGCTCTCAGTTGTTGCCAGAATTATCACTACCATCAGATTCACTTCATTGAATGTTTCCTTCATCTTCTTCTGATTCCTTCAGCATATCATCATCCATCCTATTCATTTTATCAGATATGCATAATTTTGTGAAACCTTTAATGATACTAATGATTTGCAGTAGTAGTTTCTAATAAAATACCTAACAATATTAAATGTGCACGAATATAATGCATACTCAAATTGTTTGGTGGTATATGGAGGAAAAAAGCATGCAGTGTGTTCAGGCAAATGCAGTATAATCATTTGTTGTGTACATATTGGTAGACATATCTGTTGTAATGACTGTTATGTGTACATTAGCAAATCTATAAAGTAACAAATAAATACAAGTATTTATTGTAGGTATCCAAGTGTAAATAATGGTTGTGTGTGTAATGTGGATAAAACATTTTTACACCAGATATGTTGGTCGGCAGTAGTGCTTCTCAAGAGTTGTTAGAGATAAGTCCTAATCTGGCTGTTCTGAAGCTTATGTTGAGTTTCCAGAGTTGTAGCTGTTTCCAATAAGCTGAGCATTTGTATTAGTATCAGTCCTACAGTTTAATATCTATCAAAACGTGTTCTTAGATACATGTATTGAACAACTGTAGGCCTATTGTACTGGCTGATATTTGTAAAAGTATATTTTGATGTCTTTACCTTTTACACAAATTTTGCCTTTTGAGGGCCAAAAGTTATTTTACATTTCAGTTTGCTTGATCTAAAGAGAAAATTGGCATACAGACAAGCATTCAACCTAAAAGTCAACTTCTTCTTTACCAAAACGACAGACTGGAGAAGCATGTGGACATTGATGTCCAACTGTCTGAATATCCTCAAACAACCTCCAGAAATCCCTTGCGCTTACTGCATCGTGACATTACGGAAGTTACAGCACAGACTGGTTTGGGGCAGCTGACAGCTCGTTTCCCAACCTTTCCAACGGCTTCTGTCAACCTAGAGCATGACGCTTCTTTGGCAAAGATCTGTTGTAGTGTTGCTCAGGCTGTACAAAGACTGGTAGAAAGATCAGATCGATGTTACACTTTTCTAACAAAATTTCCAAACATCTTAACGTAAGTTGATTTATTTAAAACCTTACACATTGTAATATAAGTTGGTTGTGCTTGAAATGATTTTTATTTTTAGCTAAAAACAACCACAGTGTTATGTGAAAATGTGCACATTAATTTATTAAACTGACAACTGGCTTGTTGGAAAACTTTACATAATTCTGTGAGGTTAAAAACAGAGCCTGTAAACGTTGTAATATGTTATTGTGCACCTTTTAACATTGTGGTATTTTTTGTAAATTTAACTTAAATACAAGTACTGTTTTTTATCATATTTATGACAGAAGTTATTGATATATATAAATTGTTTTATTTTCATGTGAATTTGTGTCTTTTTTAGTTTTACAGCTTTCTTTTATTTTTACAACAAACTCTTTACGAAAACGGTTTTTAATCAAGAAAAGTCGTAAAGACCCTCTTTTCTAAATGCTTTTTAGAGGAATAAGAAGAGTCTGAATATGATATACTTTTTGTGACAAAACAATTTTGACAACAGTAACAAAAAGTTCCAATATTCTATAACCTGAGCACTTTTGAAAGATAGATCATTCTTTATGTTTGCCCCTGAAGAAGAAAGGTTTACCTTTTGAAAGTAGTAAAGTTATAGGGTATCTTTTTTTATTTTAGTGTTCATTTGGTTGAACCAGCATGTTTTTCAGCAAATAGTTGTTACTCTGTTCAGACCTACTCCATGTGGTTATAATCCTTTTTTACTCTTTTGTATGGAACTCATTATCAGTTGCCCTTTGTGTTTCTGAGCTTTAAATGAATGAAAGATATTCAGGTTTGCTGTATTAGTTTCAACATTTTACTTGGCATACCAGTTTATTAAATAAGTAAATGTTAATATTTATGTTCAATAATCACTAGATTTTAGAACTTGAATAAGCAAACTTTTGACTACAATAATTTTCATCATCATACTCGAGTACATGTTTGATTTAAGACTACACTCTATAATTTGTATTAAAAAGTGTATTGGTTTAATGTTAAGGTTTTGTTGATATTTGTTTGATATATTCAGAGAAAGGGATGAGGTGAGTTAGACAAAGAATTGAGGGAGGCTACACTTTATTTTGTGGGCATACATACTGTTGTACTTAGGGAAATGAACTAACTTTACCAGTAAGCATTGTACATTGGGTTTAGGGGCAACAAGGGAGGCTGAAGCACATTTTTGGGTGGCTTCAGCCCCATCTTATCATCTCACCAAAAAGCCCCCTGCTAATGTAGCAGTAAGTCTACGGATTTACAATACTAAAATGAGGGGTTCAATTCCCCTCGGTGGGTTAAGCAGATAGCCCGATGTGGCTTTGCTATAATAAAAAAACACACACACACTCATCAAAGGATATGTTTATACAAAGTTTATGAGTTTAAAAGTTAAGAACATATATCTTAAATTTATATTGCCTTTCTAATCTAATACTAACCTTGTACATAAATCTATTTTATATTTTATTTGTCAGTGTATTTTTGTCTTTTCAGAAGGAACAACGTTTGAAAAAAAGATTAAATAATTAATTATTTTCTTCATAATTATGCTGACACTTTCTAGGTGAAACTAGTATAAAAGCAGTAGAATGGATTTGGGTGTTGATTGTACAACTTATGTACAAGAGAGATTTATGTGATGTAATATACTTAAATCTTTTAAAGTATTGTCTGCATATATTGTACTCATTCCTGTTGTGATTCTGTGTGTCACAGATGTTTTAGACAGAGGTTAATTATTCTGATTTTGAAGTTCTTATGACATGCTATTGTGCAAGGGACAGCTGGAGATGTGAGACTGGGCATCCTTTCTCCACAATCAACACAATAATATTGATGAGGTTGCACACAATCTTGAATAGATAAAAAAAAAACACCACAAACTAGAGTTCTCAGGCTGGACATCCTTTCTTCACAAACAACACAATCATATTGATTAGGTCACAGGTACAGAGTTTTCAAAAACAGCAGAATTTCATTACTGACTCAATATAATTAGCACAGTGACTTAAACAACTTTCACTTACATAAACACACACCAGTCATATGAAGTCAACAAACACTTCAAATTACCGTATTTTCCGGTTAATAAGCCGAATCGCTGAATAAGCCGAGGCCAATTTTCATCTCTGAAAATGAGGGTTTTTGCTTATTACCGCCCAATAAGCCGAAGCCATTTTTAAGAAGTGACAAGTTTCTTCAAAATGATTTCTTAGCCTCGTTTCAGCGTCAGCATGCATGTTGTGTGTGATCATTGGCATTCTGTAGAAAAGCAGAACGTGTCGTATTGAGACAGAAATGGAATCAATATGTCATTCGTTATTGGCTCCACTCACTGTAATTAGGTAACCAATGAAATTCCAGAAACAACGTTTCACTGTAGTCTTAACGTGCTTTGCTGATGGGACAAAATTACCGCCTATGGTAATTTTCAAAAGAAAAACATTTCCTAAGAAGAAGAAATTTCCGAAAGGAGTGATCGGCCAATAAGCCGACCCCCCAAAAATCAGGTCGAAAATTTAGGGCCAGAAATTCGGCTTATTAGGCGGAAAATACGGTAATACTGTCAGGAAACCTAAAAGTTTAAATTAATTACAAGTGATGATGAAAAGTTTGATGAAACTTCTTTACATGCCCGTGTAACTGCTCACAGTATTGTAAGTAGTGACACTGTTTTTTAGACAATTTTCATTTACATTTAAAATATTCTGAATAATAATCAGATATTTAAGAGTAATTAAAATGAATAATTAAACTACACTCAATGGGGTGAATTTGTGAAATTAGTGTAATTTAAACATCTTAAAGCTGTTAAAATGATGTACATGAAGTCAACAACTTTAGTTTCTAGGATTATTAATGAAAATGAAACAACATGTTTCTCTTATTTTAGAACTTTAATCAGTGAAGAAGCAAAACTGCTAGCAACAACACTTTCTCAAGTAGAAGAAACTGCTAATAATTTAGCTGTCATTTTTGCTGTCATTTTAGCACAATAAAAAAGTAATTTACAATTATTTCAAAATTTTTTATGGTGGTTATGAGGACGTTTAGATTGGCTGATCATTTAAAAGTTACAGCTTGTAAAATAACAGACAAAATAAACTTTTTACTGACAGCAAACATCATCTGATATTTATGAAGGAAGTTTAAAGAACTACATAAGTGAAATTTGAAAATTGTTTAAATGAAGTATTTTTAATCTTAACATGAAAAATCACTTTGCAATCATAACAGTCAACACTGACAACATATAATTAAAATATTTGTATGATTACTGTCAAATTTGTCATGACACAACTAGTACCTTCACAATCACAATTGGTATACTGCCATGGTTAAAAGTTCATGTCAAATACACAAGTCCATTGTGATAAAATTAATTACTAAGGTAAAAGTACACATTACCTCTAAAGTGTCAAAACTAGTCAAATCCCAGAGGTGGGTAATTTTTTCTGAATACCTTTTCCACAATTCAAGAAATATTACAGCTGAAAGTAAATAAAAACAAAGTGATAAAGTTTATCATCACTAAAGACAGAAATTGCAACAGAATGCAAATTACTCTTGAAACTGATATGGCTTATGATAATTTATTCAACTATTTTTGTTCACCAAAGTGTTAGTAATAACAAACTTTGTAAAGTGTTTTCTTTTTACCTTGAAAAGTCCCAAATTACAGACAAGATATCTCAAAGTAATAACTTGCTTTTGGAATTAATTTGAAGTGTTTGATGTGAAACTTCAGTTACAGAAGTTGAGCTATTGCAAAGTTGAGTCCTTTGTTAAGCACCTAGGAACAAACCAACCATAGAAATCAAAACATGTTTAGAAGACCTAGCCAGGAGACTTGTGATACTTTCTACAGAGAAGAAAAACAAGGAAACAACCAACAGAAAGAAGACAACTTAGATAATTTTATTGACATCCAACAGCCAAACTTCCCAGGTAAAATTACAAATTTATATTTTCCAGAAACACCTAAAAACAACATCTTAAATGATTTTTTCAAAGAATTTTCTATCAAAACCATCAACATAATTTCACAAAACAGAAAACTAAAAAACAACCTTACAAAAAGAGACATTAATTCCATTAAAAACCTAAAACAAGACAAAAAAATAAAAATTCTAAAAGCAGATAAAGGCAATGCTATAGTCATAATGAACACGAATGAATACATCCAAAAAATGAATAACATCCTATCAGACACGAACAAATTTAAACCAATACACACAAATCCATCAAAGACACACGAGACGCAACTGAACAAATTACTACTACAAATGAAAAAAGCCAACACAATTTCACAAACACTTTATTCCTACCTACGTAAAACCGACTCACGCACACCGCAAATATACGGCATCCCCAAACCTCATAAACCAGATTGTCCATTACGACCAATAATGTCCACATATGAATCGTTTAATTACAATCTTGGTAAATACATAGCATGGGCATTCTCCAAATATGTAACATCAGCCAGCTCATTCATCAAAGACTCTTTTAATTTCAAGTCTAATCTAAATCAACTTAATCATAAAGCCTTAATGGCCAGTTTCGATGTTATATCCCTCTTTACAGAAGTTCCAACCACTGAAGCCTGCAAGATAGCCTTAGAACTCTATATCCGAGACCCTAACCCAACTACAGAAATTCCCAGTAACCAGTTAGCAACCCTCATAGAATTCACCACCATAAAGACAAACTTCATGTTCAAGAACCAAAACTATATGCAAACAAATGGCCTAAGCATGGGCAAACCAGTGTGACCAGTTCTAGCCAATATTTTTATGACACAAGTTGAAACACAAGCAATTAACACAGCATTACATCCACCACTATACTGGTACAGATATGTAGATGACACGGTTGCGGGATTCAAATCTACAGAACACATACTTAATTTTTTCAATCACATTAACTCTATACATCCCAACATACACTTCACATGTGAACAGGAAGAAAGCAATCAAATATCATTTCTTAACCTCAAAATTACAAGAATTGACACACAATTCAAAGCAGAAATCCAACGAAAAATCACCCATACTGGACTATACATTCCTTGGGACTCGGGCACATGAAACAAAACAAAAACTCAACATACTAAGAAACCAAATAAACACAGCCATAAAACTATGCTCACCAGATAAAATTAATGATGAATTAGACAAAATAAAACAATACTTCATCAACATCAATAAGTTTCCTCCAGAAACCGTAGAAAACATTATACGCACACACCTAGACAGAAAGCAAAATCAACCAACTAAAGTAAATATATCTCATGAATCAAAAAACCACGAAACCATATACTGCTGTATACCATATATTCCTGACATCAGCAAACAATAACCAACATTTGGCAAAAATTAGTAACAAAATATGACATTCCAGTTAATACCAAATTTATTCAAAAACCAGGCACAAAACTGAGGTCTATACTATGTAAAAACTACACTGACAAACACCACACCAACATTATTTATAAAATACAATGTGATAACTGGCACGACTTCTATATAGGAGAAACAAGTAGAAAAATGGAAACCAGATTCAAAGAACATAAAAAAGTCACCTTCACACGTTTTCGAACACTGCAAGTCAAGTAAACACAACATAACCATAGAAAACACTCAAATACTAAATAAAGAAACAAACATAAACAAATGCAAAATTAAAGAAGCCTTACTTATACAACAACTTAAACCCAAAATAAACCAATATAAAGGAACGCCTTTATACCTATATTAATATAATAAAATAAATAAACTTATATATTCAAACATCTAATACCGCCTCTACTTTTGACACTCAGTTACACAACCCCTTTGAAACATGTGGTCAGCTTCCAGTCAGTTACCTCTTTCTTGTGAACCTGATGATGACCAAGAAGGTCGAAACATTGTTCGCTCTTCTATGTAAAATATTTTCTCAACCCAAACGAGCCGTTTTCCATATAAATTTGTCAACAAGTGGGTTTTCGACATCACTGAATGTTGGACGTTTTTATGTTGAAGTAACCCTTTTGCTATAGGCATCCATTACCACACATATCATGAGGATTTTCTTAGTGAGTTACTTTCCCAAAATTCAGGTCCTTTGTAAGGTCAGTTTTATGTTACTGGATATGGTAGCATGAGCTTACATACACCCTGTCATTGTAACTTCTACACTGTTATCCAGACACAGTTGAAAGATCAATATAATAAAAATAATAAATTTATATATGTACATGGTGTGGAAAAGAAAAGTGGCCCCCTTGAAAATGCTGTTAATTTGTTATATATTTTATTAGATAATAGAAAAATGTGTAAAATGCACTTCACAAGATCTGTTCCAATATGATATCAAATAAATTAACATTTTCAAGGGAGAGGCACTTTTTTGTCCTCCCCTTGTATATAAATGTATAATGTTATCAAATTTAAGCTATTTTATATGAGTTATAGTTTGTAGTTATTCTAGAATGAAAAAAGGCATTATTTATATTAATTTCCTAATTGTTTATAGTGGTCAAATCTATCAAGCCCATACAGAGTTTCATTAGTAAAAATAACAGACAAATCATTAAGTTTTTTTGTACAAAAATGTTTGATAATTATCTGGAGGTTATAAAAATTTTATATGTGAAATGTGAACATTTTCTGATGCATACAAGTATTTTTAATCTTAAAATCAAAATTACTATGCATGTTAGATAGTCAACATGCTAAAAGAAAATAGGCACAAGAAAAGCATTACTTAAAAAAGTCTTAAAACTAAATAACAAAAAATTTGATATTTTGTGTATGAAAGCTCTAACAGAGTCTGAAGAAGAGAATATTATTTATATAACTTTAACATGTAAATCTATATAATACTTACCCCAGAGTGACATAAAAACAGCAACAAATACAGCAGCATCATTGTCAAAAAGATGTGTAATTCTGACAAAAGTGCATGTCTGTCCTAGTTGTTCAGTTCCTATTTACATTCTTTTATGTCACACCGAGGACATAAAATTGTGTCTTTGTAGGACTCACAAACGTCCTTACTGTAAAAAAAAAATGCAATTTTGTTTTAAGTTTGTAAACACAGTACAGCTGAATATTTAAATCAATCACAATGCCACATAAAATAACTGATTAACTGAAATTATGTTTAAATCAATTTGTCACAAAAATTATTAAAAATATTTTAAGGTACATTAATGGTTCAAAACATATCAACCAATAAAAAATTAATGGTTCCAATTATTACTCTTTGCAATTATTCCAGCTACAAATGTCTTGTGTGAAAATAATTAATTAGTTAAACACTGATTAATTACTCCAGTGATTAAGCACTTACCACATTTCATCAATTACATATCTCTAAGTAACTGATTTATCTGAGGTATAATTTAGAAAATGATCAAACATGAGTTATAAAAATAATAAACTGTTTAATAACTCTTTTAACTTTTTTCTCCCTTTATTCATACCTGTGAGCATCACCCATTAAGGTGAAGAACCCATAGAGGAAACACAGCACTCCTACTGCTGAAGCTGGGATCAGCATGCAGGTATAAAATCCCAGCCAAGCAAAGTAGAGGCCTATTTTCACTCCAAAATATTCCCTGAAAAAAATTGAAAGGAACAAACAATGAAGTGATTCTTATCAAACAAAATATAGTGGATACAATAACTAATGAGGAACTCCAAAAAATCCATCCATAAGAACCTATTATTTTTATAAAGATTTGTCTCAATTTTAAACTCTGACTAGTATGAGAGCAAAGTGATTTTCATGCTAAAATTAATAAAATGTATATGTATTTAATATTACAGTTTCCAAATTTCATTTGCATAGTTTCTAGAATCTTCTAATTGAATATCAAGTTATTTTTGGTAAATATTTATATGTTATGCATTATTGTCTCTACCCTTACATTACATGAGCTTGGGCCATTTGTTTAACCTTGTAACCACACCAAAAAAAATATGAAAAATTTTTCCTTTCTAAAATCCCTGCAGAGCACAATAAAAGCTTATCATTATTTATCCTGACTATCATCAGGCTTGCATCAGTTAAATATGACAATTTCCTATATACTAAGCCTATGTAACAACCCAGGAATCGCCTTGTATACACTTAGTTCAAATCACAGCATAAAATTATGTAATACACACGATCTTCAAAAGTATATACATATATTGCAAATAAATTAATCTATTTCTTCATTCATATATTCTAATGTTACCTAATAAGTATTTTTTTTACTATTATAACAAACAAAATATGTGCATAAAAAATAACAAAAATCTAGTACTTAATTGTGAATGCTGTAATTTCTTTTGTTGTCAAAGACTTAAAGTATTGATAGATGCTAACCCAAATTTTCCATGGGGCTGTTTTTCATTTTTTTTCCCAAATTATTTATTAATTTCAAACACACAATTTAGAGCACAAACAATAATAAACACAAAGCATTCAATGTCTTATAATTATTACAATTTAACTGGTTTTCTAACTAAACATTGTGCATCAAAACAATTTCTTTAGCTGGTTAAACTAAACATAGTGAAAGCAGATTTGAATCTATGTTCAGAAAAACTTAAAAGCCATCCTGTGAACGAGATGACATTATACATAAAACAGAATATTAAATATTTATTTTCTAATGGTTATCAGTAATGTAACAGCAAATGTCAAAGACAGAAAGAGAGAGAATTATTTACATTTTTGAAAGACTGTATGTAAGAGAACAGAGCTTTATGGGATGGCTTGGTAACTATAACTTTATGTTATGTACAAGGAAAATCTGCAAGTCTGAAAGCTGTATTCAATTTCAGTCAATCAAATACAAGTGAAAAGATGTCTAAGTTTAGCAATTTTGAACAAACAAGTGCCATCACGTGATACAAAAAATGTAAACACTAAGACGTTACAAATTAAAATATTTTACTTTTGAAATTCAGAAATTAAAACTATATTATATAACAGAAACATCTGATTAACTACATGCTAATGCTATTAGATCTACATCTCTTTTGGTTATTACCACATCTTTATTGAATTTTATAGCTCAATAAAAATAATACAATAGCAATACAAGAGAATTCTCTCCCTCCTATCATGACTGAGTCTCCTTATATATAATTATTGTATTTAGAATGATCTCTTTCAAAACACAACTAGTATGAATAAAACTCCAACTAAACATGTCATACACATAGATGTTTTTTTGGTAATTTCAATCTTTAGGTAAAACTCAAAACTTTTACCAAGTGATTTTTTATATTAAATAAATAAATAAAAAGCATTATAACCCTTCAGGCTCAGCAATAAACACAATTCATATCCATTTCTACATCATCAAAAACATTCTAAATGCTGCTCCAACTACGTTTTTCACATACATTATCATCATATCACACATTTCATCTTTACTGTTAATTATACATTAAATATCTAAAAGTATTTTAAACTATGTTGGAGGAACTTAAAATAATATATCATTCATTTCCATAGTAGTCAGTTACTCAGTTAACTAGAATTAGAATAACTTGACTTTAAGGCTCTTGAATGATGTACAAACTACAAGGTCATTGTTAAAGATTTAACATTTTTCACAGACATGGAAAAAGTACCATTTTAACCTGTTCAAGAATATATGTATCTATTAATGTAATTATTTTCACATCATTATTTTAAACTTAAGCCTTACCCATTTCAAGATATTCACTAAAAAGACCCAATTCTTCTTGGTTTATTAAGTTGTAGTCACTCTCCCACTGAGTGGGTGCATGGTTTTCATGAGCACACTGACCCTTTTTATGCACTGACCACTTCTTGTAAACCCGTAACAGCCATCTAGATAAATACAAAAACATTTTTATCTAGTTTTAAAATAAAAACAGTTTTTGTTGTTGACATGAATGTATAAATAGTTTAATTTTACATACAATCTGACTTACTACATGTTTGACTGAACATTAATAAACTACAAATCTTGAACATACCAAAATCCCTTTTTGAAAAATGTTCTTACATGAAATTATTACAATAAATGTCTATTTTAACTAAAAAACTTACGGAACACCCATTTCCACCACGGCATTAATGAACTGCTTCCCTGCCACAATTATAGCTAACTGCAAAGAGAGTTCAAACAAACACCCTCCTGTTCCACACTAGAAAGAAATGTAGAAAAACAGTTTCAAAATTACTGTAGCAATACCACTTTAAAAAATATCTCAGAAAGGACACAAGACTGAAAAGTACAATAAGATATAAGTCAGTGAGTGAGAGCACTAATAACTTGCCCAGGATAAAATGGTCCAAAAAATGTTTCAAACCTCAAAATTTAAATAATGTGTGTGACTAACATGAAAAACTTTGCAGAGATTGATTCTTCATAGTTTAAGTTTCTCATGACAGGCTTAATCCCAGGAACTGACCTAACAATTATTCTATGCTTGTTATAGTATTACAGTGTATTCACATCGTTTGGCAGGCTTTAAGTAAACATAAATAGTTTTTTTGCACACCAAAGATTATATTTTTTATGGAGTATTTTTACTATAAATGTATCTGTGAATACTTACATATGTATAGATAAATAAATAGAGAATTTCTGTATACTAGTCTGAATGTTGATTTCCATGTTTAGATCAAAAATACTTTTCTTCGTCTCAAAAATTTCAAACGTTTTTGTGTAATATCTAAACCTAAATCCTTGTTACTGTTGTAACCCCTGAAGCAGTAATGAAGCAGCTACTCATGAACATTTTTTAAAATATTATTATTAGTTGTAGTTTTTTGTTTGTTTGTGTTTGTTTTTTTTTAATTTTGTGCAAAGCTACACAAGGGCTATCTGCACTAGCTGTCCCTAATTTAGCAGTGCAAGACTAGGGGGAAGGCAGCTCGTCATCACCATCCACAGCCAACTCTTTCACCAACAAATAGTGGGATTGACTGTATCCATTATAACGACCCCACGGCTGAAAGGGCGAGCATGTTTGGTGTGAAGGGGATTCAAACTCGCCACCCTCAATTTACGAGTCGAGTGCCTTAACCACCTGGCCATGCCAGGCCTATTATTATTAGTAGTAACAGTAGTACTTATTTTACTCAATCTAACCTAACTGATCTAAAGAGATTTCTATTTTTAAACAATAATTTCCCATGGCAATCAAGGTTAAATTGAAAGCAAAATATGGAATTTCATTTACAGGAAACATTGCAATATGATAAATCACTTGACAGATGAAAACCACGGCTTTCTATTGGTTTTTTAAGTAATACTGTACTGAGTGGCTTAAACACTTATTGGTAATTTCTAATAAAGAGGACATCACAAGTGGGTGTGGCAAGATAGATTTGATTTCATGTCTCTGGAACCAAGTAATATCAAACGCTATGAAAATTATAGTATGCCTTAGCCAAATTATATAATAATAAGTGATTTACATTAAATTTCATTTTCTACTTCTTGGAGGGGTGGTAAATAAATTAGAGAAGAAAAGGCCTAGAGAGAAAATGTTACAATTCTTACACTAGAAAATTCTAGTTTTTCTATTTTAAATATTGCCTTCTGAAAGTAAAATCTTTAAACTTGTATACTATTAAAATATGGATTATGAGCTATGTTTTCAGGGTTTATTTATCAGTATATCATAAAAAGAAAATACTTTCATCAATTTTTTGAATGTAACTCACTAAAACCTTGAGGCATGCACAGAAAAAGATGTCTGCAGAGAAAGGGTTAATAATGCTATTTTTCCCAGCCAACAGGAAGTGTACTTTGAATAAAAATCAAGATTTCATGTTTTTCTACCATGAATTTATGACTTCAGGTCCCAAATACCAGTGCAAATACAGGACTTCTTATAGTTATTTGGTTGATTGCTATTATGTTATTGAGCAAAACATTGTCTAACCAGGTTTCAGATTGAGCATATACAGATTGATAAGGTAGGTTATAGATTAATGTTGTCTGTGTAAAGTAGATTACCTCAAACAGTGCTGGTTAGTAAGGTCATATATTAAAATGCCATTCAAATGTAGTTTGTTAGAACAAGAAAGAAGTAATTTAGGTATGTTACTTTCTAATCTAAATTACATTTGTCTGTGTATAAATGAGTAATTATTACTGACCTTGGATCTTATCTAAGCCTAGATCTATACTACTGTTAGTAGCAATAAAACAATGCAGGTGTCCTAATGATACTCAGGCCTAAACACAGGTCTTAGCAACACTGAATGAGATGTGCAAATTGGAGATAGTTTTACAATGCTTTATGTTTAGTGTCATTTCTACAACATAGTTACAATGCTGGATACTTATAATTTCTTGGGATAAAATTTCAAAAAACCAAAAATTCTTTTGAATATGTCTAAGAGACAACTTAAAAAAAGAACATTGGAAAAGAAAATCACAAAAGTCCTTAATTATAGAACATATTTAGTTTTATTGATACAGTATAAAATCAAATCCTATTTGCAAATTTCAACTTAAACTAAGAACAAACAACGCAATTATTAGTAAAATATTCCCTTCAATGTTTCAGTTAGTTTTTTAACTTATTATTTAAATTCTTAAATCATAATATCCTTACGTATTTAGAAGTTAAGTTAATGGCCATTTTGGCCAACTGACCACCATTTTGCATACAATCTTCACATGACTATATCAACTTTAAAGACACTTTACAACATTCATGTTTCGATATTACCAGGAGATATAAATGAAAGTCTGAAAATGACAAATTGCCTTAATTATTTTGGTAGTGCAAAAGTAAATAAAAAGGTTGGATTTTATGAATAATAAACTGCAAACAACAACATCATGTTATTTATTATGACTTAAAGAACAGGAAAGTAGCAATTACATTCCAGATTTAGTTTCTTAAAAATTACAAGATTACTGGGAAATTAAAAGCCTCTAGAGGACTTATTTTCTAAAGTTATCTAAAAATAAAAGTTAACATTTTACTTAAACTGAAAATTGTTTCCAATAATATCCACCAACACTATAGCTAGAATCTCACATTGATAAAAGTGTAGGGGGCAGCGCAGGCATGATCCACACACAAAGCATTTGTATAGAACAGGAATGTACCAAGAGAAAAAATGGTACAAAAGTGTGGAAATTACACCCTACCTCTATAACAGATATACTCTTCACTTGGAGCTTTGTTCCTATATCAAAGGCAGAACAGAATATGAATAATCATGAGGTAGGCCACCCTTGACCAGACAGCCAAGATTCTACGACTCAGGGTTGAAATTAAGGGGTTGTAGTACCTATATCTCATATTGCTGGCTCAGACCACAATGTTATATATATATACTTTAGATACCAACCTGTAACCACAGAATGTTGCATTTGGCACCATCAAAATAACAACAAGAAAGTAAGCAACACTTAACAAGTCCAAAAGGTAACACTCGAGGCTAGGAATAATGGGATCCCATATGTCATACCCAACAAATGAACAGAACTTATCTGGTATGGAATTACGAACATTTGTTCTCAGTCTCTAACCAAGTGGATAAGGTGTATTCTACTTAACCCTGGAATTATGTGGAACCTGCACTCAACCAAGGACTTACAATGGAATTGCTTTGGTTTCAAAATTATGAATGATAACCAAAACTGGCACTGATCAAAGAGAAGGGTTTTGCGCTCCCCAACTAGATAACTGTATGCAAAATATGAACCAAATTTATGAGTAGGTTCCCAGGAAGGCTGGAGCCCTAGAAGGAGGACCCCTAACTTTGCCCTCTTCTCCAAGAGTGATTGAACACACTCAAAAACTTTGGTGGAAAAGCCTCTTGTCTGCCACAGATTCTCAAGCTCCACTAATACAGCCTGGGGTGCTAAAATGCACTGGGGAGTACTGAAAAACAGAGCTCTGGAAACTGTGCAATAGATGAATCAAGTTCCCTACATTTTTTTCAAAGCAAACCAATCACAATTTATTCAATATGAAGATTAGCAAAATCCTTTTTAGCTGTATTCATGAATGTCCATGAGTGGCAATCCATAACAAGATAATATCATCTGGTAGGTGCCTAAATGATCTTACAGGGCACCTCATTTTGACAGAACCTGTTGCATAATGGTGGTAGTAATTATAGTAAAAGTAGTTGCTAGTTTGAAGTCGAAAAGAGAAAGCATACTTGCCGCAGAAGCACTAGCCCCAGAATGGGATACCATGAAAATAAAGGGACCCTGAAAATAAAAAAAGAGTATATGATTGAGGAAAATACTCATTTCTGGTAAAAGCCTAGCAGATGTGGTAAAAAAAATATACAGGAAGTACTGGGACACCATCAGAAGAGGAATCGGCCAGATCATGTAAACAACAAGGTAGGAGAGTAATAGAAGTATTCCACATACCAGCCGACACAATGTCTTCAAAGAAAAACTGGACCGAGCAGCTAATGACACTGGATATTGAGAAATAGCTACAATGTCAACAGATGTTAAGTATGTTTTGGAATTATTATACAGTACTATGAATAAACTGTGCACAAAAAATTTTTTTAAATAACAGTTTAACAGCTGAACTTTTATATAACAAAAAAACTGACAATGTTATACATACTTCCTCTTGTCGATATCCAAACAATGAATTGTAATGTCCTGGATACCCAACAAACCTGTTGCATCAAAAGATAAATTTTAACATAAACAGCTTTCTTCACATGTAACATAAAGATAAAAATAAAATCTAAAAAAGTCAATTCTGTATTGATGAACTATTGACACTTTCTCCATTGTCCTTTTTCATTTTTAAGTCTCCTAAAATCTCAAAGGTAAAACCACAAGTTTGTGGGTAATTCAGCACAAAGCTACACAATGGGTTATCTGTACTCTGCCCACCACCAGTATCAAAACCTAGTTTCTACCAATGTAAGTTTGCAGACATACTGCTGTGTCATTGGGGTAAGAAGTATAAGTTTAGGACATTTTTAAAAAATAAAGAATTCTATGCCATTTCAACAAGTTATTATTAAAATTTCCATGACCATTTAATTCACTGTAAACACAATCAATGTAAAAAACATTTTAGCTTGTTATATTTAGACTTGTACATCAATAAATTATATTATTCAGCTAAAACATTAATTTTATCTGCAATACTTATAAATAAAGAGCCCTCATAATGCTAAGTTTATTTATAAATGAACAAAAAATAATGTGCTTCAATATTTGATTAGTTACCTATAATCTGAATTTGAAAGGGAATACCCTTTTTTATGGTGTTACAAGTTTGTTTTTATTGCTTAAGACATTTTTCTTACATATGAATTGTAATAATATCTTTGTATTAAAAACTAAAACAACAAAAGTAGAAAAAAATGAACACATAAAGGTAAAAACAACAGTTTAGCACATTGCTTCAACAACTTAAACATCTACTTCAACCTACACATACAGATATTAAAATGTTTCAAAAATCATGTTATATGTGATTTTTAAACACTTCTATGAACAGTAATAAGTTAGTCAACAAAACAACTTATGCAATGTAAAAAACTGATGAATAATAGTTGACAAACTTCAACAGGTACATCTTCAAAGCCAAACTATTTTCATAATCACTTTGAGTGCGATGTATTTCTATATACAATATTTCAGAACAGTATTAACTATTTTACAAAAAGAATATTAACATACAGAAAAAGGTTGACATAAATAAAAAATGTTTGATAAACTACCTTAACACTAATGACAACTAATTGATAATACTATTAAACTCATCATTTAACACATTTCATGTCAGAGGTTTTTAGAGCTCTTAGGTGAAACATTAAGTTCTATTCTTCAAATCAAATCTTTAGAGTATAAATATCTTTATGTCTGAAAGTGAATTATTTCTTTCTTATATATTTACAAAATTCATTATTTTCCATAGTTATAAATATCATTCTATGTCTGGCTCAGGTCCAGCTTTTAGGTTACTCTGCTGCTGTCACACGGAGCAAAGATATTTCTGCAACGTAGTTTTGAACAATTAGAAATACTATGGTCAAATATTTTTGTACTGAGGGAGAGGAAGTCATAATAAAATACAAATCATAGGAATTTAAGACAAATTTTCCATATTCTTCTTAATTTGTCCATGATCTAAATAAATGTTAAGCCTTATCTTAGCCTCCATCATTTTTTTGTTGTTGTTGTCAGAAGTAGGATACAAATGACTGTTCATCAAGACACTTGTGGTTTAGATACACTAGTTTCCATGAATTAGCAAACATTAACCACTTCTCAAGCCAAATCATTAGGAAACACAAGTTAATTTTAAATCAAAACGATTAACTTCATTCCATATTGTAACAGAAAAAAAGAGCTTTACATTCTAGTTTTACAGTGGAAATATTTTTATGGTAGTTTTTATACACATTTTTAGTAATCTTTGACAATTTTTAAATTTATAACATGCAGTACTCAAGCCAATTTATGTAATATCTTTACATAAGCTGGCTGCATTAACAAGAGATGTTTTATTATTTATTGTAACATGATTTTATCTCAAAATAAAATTCCATATTTTAAAATTTATTTTATTAGTCTTGAAGTTATAAAAAATTATGTTAAAACACACATATATCCTTAACATAAACTGCATGGGGTCAGTTTATTGGATGAATGCCATATTACAGATGGAATGTTCACTATATTTCTGAATTTATTATGCATATCTATACAAGATGTTGCAAGTTGTTAGTAGAATGTACAAGTCTGTTGTATGCTAAATATCAAATACACTGGAAAAGTATTTCTAATCAAGAAAGGATGACAATCTGAGTTACATATTAACATGTTAATGTTTATGTAAAGACTAAAAATACTATATCCATGGCACTGTTTGCATATTGTGCTTGAATTGCCTTTAGAGCCTCTAAAATGTATATTTACAAGTTTTACTTTTCAGTATCCCTGTACACTGTATATGATATTTACTGTTCTTCACCATGAACTGTCATTAAATCAAATACATAATACCAAATTAAAAGTTACAAATAATCATCTAACCTTAAAATTATCATAAATATATTTATATAAATACTATACAATGTTTCATGTATTTCTGCATATATATGTTAGCAATGTGAACAGTTTTCACTACTTTGATCACAAAACTATATGGTATTACAACTAAATATACTTTACTGTGTTTCGCACTGATCCACTAGTTTATTTAACAAAACACTCAGACTTGATCAATAATAAAACTAAGACTGGTAAAGTGTGCTGTTAGTGACGTTCAATATACTTATACATAATTACTTTCTAATGCTATTTAATTACATTCTGTACAAACAGAAAAGTTAATTAAAAATTTAGATAACATGCATAATGTGGCATAAATTAATTTTTACAGAAATAAGTTCTATTTTGAAAAGTGTGTATAATTTGGATTTATTCACCAATAAAATGTATATGTTTTTTCAAGATGTATAAATTATTCTGATAAACTTTGTATGACTGTTACAGTATTTATCTGGCACTAAAATAAATATGGATAAGGACTTTTGCAGTCAGATTCTGGTTAAATTTTGTTATTCAAAATGATGAACAAAACATACAAAATAACCTATGTTCATTTGGAATTGCCAAAATTAGAAACAAGTAAAAGTTACCCAATTCAGTAAGGAAGGTGGCTATTCTTCTATAAATCTAGAAAAGGTTAATAGTTAGTCAGTTGTTTCAGAAAGAACATCTACACTAGCCATCCCTAACTCCAAACTGATAAGGCTATGAAATGACCCCTATTGCCAATTTATTGGTTATTCTAATCAAATAACAGGATTTGACAATCACTTTTACAACATTCACATAATCCCAAGGTTGAAGGGCATTTTTGCTGCAACAGGATTAGAACCATAAACCCCCAGGTTCAGAGTTCAGCACACTGACCACTAGGCCTAGCATACAAATAATGAAACAATACAAAAATATTTCAGATATCAGTGTGATATGAATATGGTAATTTTATCCCTGGTTCAGTGCCATTCTCTTTTGATTTAATTTACTCTGGCTTGTAAGTTTTGGTGTTCAAATCAAGTTTTTCTAATCCAAATTTATACATGCCCAGCCCAAGGGTAAATGAACAAATACATAATCAACATACACTAATTCCTGTGCCTCGTATTTGACCACTCAAAGATGATGGGTGTGTTTATAAAAAAATTGAAAAATTATTTGGTTTGGTTTGTTTTGAGGTTTGCACAAAGTTACACAAAGGCTATCTGCACTTGAAGTCCTTAATTTAGCAGCGTAAGACTAGAGGGAAGGCAGTTAGTCATCACCATCACAGCCACACCTGAGGCTACTCTTTTACCAATGAATAGTGGGGATTGACTGTCATATTATAATGCCCCCATGGCTGAAATGGCCAAAACTGAAAAGTACTACTGAAGATCTTACAAAACAAATATATAGTAGTGTTACTTGCATCTGAACTTAAATACTGAGGTTTTGTCATTATTTTAATAATTTCTCTGGCACGCAAAATATAAAGATTTTCTTATGGTTATTTTGGTGCATTCATAAAAAAATTCCAAGCTACATTAATTTCATTCTTGAAAATACAAACATGAAAAAAACCATTACATTATTTACAGCTGAACAGAAAACAAGAAACAACCTTAAAAATTTACAAGTAATTACATATAACATTTCCTTTTAGTCATTAAGAAATCAAAGTAAAAAATAAATAAACAACAAAACTAATATGCTTACATGCCACTATAAACAGGTACTTGACACATATATATATATACACACACATACACTTATATACACTATAAACACGTATTTGATATATATGTATTCACACACATACACTTATATACACATATCACTATAAGCAGATATTTGATCCACATCATCTTGAATAAAGCCATAAAAAGTACATTTTACACAACTAGAAATAGGTGAATTTCATATCCCTAACTTTTCTTATTTAAGTGATCTACCAGGTTAAAGGTCATGATGCATACAAGGTTCAACAGTGCAGCTGTCACAGAGATACCATGCTGGTAAGTGTCCGATTGTCACTCAATGTGAAGTACAGAACAGTTTGAATGGATATTCTGTAAAAAATCACACCAACCACAGCAGCAATAGCAACTGTTACCTAAAGAACAAAACATAATTTGTTAAGTCTATAAAGAATCACTGCATAACACAGAATATATATGTAAATTTAAAATAGTTTTAGGGAACTTAAAAAAAAACACACTTTGCTGTAACAAACTATAACTGGAGTCTGGCAGTTAAAGTCCAGATTTCTTCACACAGTTGGAGGTTGTTTGTCCTTTTACGGAGTGGTTCACTAAGTCTTTACCTAGATTTTCTAGGCAGCAAATTGTTTTGTGGGATATGATAAAACAAAAACCATGAAACCTGCAACTGATCAAACAACTCTAAAGTTATGCTTTTCTGTGGCATCTTAACCCATTTTATAATTACTAAAAATGGGCAATTTCACAATTTTTTGTTTGTCAATGTTTGGGACCTGTACAAAAATATCTTTTTACCAGATACCATGTAAAGTGGTCAAAATATGGCTGAGTAAATGATCAACAAATACCTCTAAATTATGCTTTTTTCATATCTCTTCCTGTCCCCACCCCAAAAAAAAGAATTAAATTTGGGCAAATCTAGCTATTTTTGTTTGTCATTGTATTGAGCTCATGAATATTTACATTTGTGCCAGTTGTCTTCCAGACTTCTGTAAATATAACCACACAAGAGCCCAAAATATATATTTTTGGGTTGTTTGGCATATGACCCCTTAAAAAAGCCTAAATAAAAAAAAAAACAAAAAACTTACTGGACATACTGGACCAAAGTATGACCCTACCAAGTTTCAAGATAATCTGTCAAGATATGTAGGTATAGCAATCGACTGAAAAGGGTTTGGAAGAAGGTGAAACAACAGAAAAACTATATCTCTCTCATGATGATGAGGAACCCACGTGAAGTAAAAATGTATCTCAAGATGGCTAGCATGGCTATTAAAACTGTTTTTCTTAACCTGAAGGCCTGAGAGACCTAAGAAGGTGAAACATTGTTTTCTAATTTATTTTAATAAAAGTTTTAATACCCATACCAGCCATCTTGAAATACAGTACACTGTCACTGAAATAACTGTCTTGTATACTATACTGCAAAAAATTGGAAACTGGATTCACTGAAAATAATAAAAAATCCTCCCAAGTTTACAAAGTGCATCTTTTAAAAACAATTTTTCTTTAAACATAGAACCAAAAATCAATGACCATGAAGTTATAAAAGTCATCTTAATTTAAGAATACAGCCTTACTCTAAAACAGTACCACCTGTGGTACTAGGATATCTCTATTAAGCCTTTGAGAAATCTCTGATCATTTGGGAAAAAAAAAACCTTTAAAAGTAGACTCATTCTTGAAACACCACTGAAAACCTTTCTTGTAAATAGGCTGGACCACCAAAAGATTGATAATAAGCAAAATACATGATTGTTGAGACAAAGTTAAAATTTCCTTACTTAATCCTGTTATTTTTATTCATGTTATTGTTACACAAAACTACAGGAAAATCGACTGAGCATTTTCAACCACAACATAGACAGATATGCTATATGGAATGCCATGAATGTCCATGACTTACTTAAAAATTAATTATTTTTCAGTGAAAGATGCTTCATATGGTTATAAGTACATAACAGATGCAACGTTGTTCCGAGTGACTGCTTTCATATTGGACTCATGTTAAACAAGTCACAAAACCTTGATAAATAATTACTTCAAAAGACACAAATCTTTATTTAAAGGAATGTTTTAAACACACTTGTTTTATTTGAAAGGGCTGTTTTTCTACTGGAATAATTTTATACGTGCCTATTGGGGGTCGTGTCTCACTCTAAACACATATTTTCTCATTGTTGTGCATTAAAAAAGTCAACATAGCAGATAATTAAAAACTAGGTATTTAAAATTTACAAATAGGGATCACAAAAAAAATGTAAGCAAACAAAACTGTAGATCTATTGCTGACAGCTTAACTCAAGCCACAAATAACCATTTTGATTTCACTATAAAATTATTTCAAATGATATTTATTGTGTTACAGGACTCCACTGAGATTTCTGCAAGAAACTGACAGTACTTTTGAACTTACTTCCCCATCCTTAATTATGTCATGCTGTGAAATTTTCTAAGTCCTTCATTTTTAGCCATCAAAAAATCCAGTGTTTTACTTGTATGTGCATTAGTTGGAAACTACAGCTTGTGCATTTTCTAGTGTTTTTATTGGAAACAGACACAACAAAATTAGGGGATTCTGATGATAGATATTGTTATTCAAGCCACTGTTGTTCATCATTACTCAAATTTATTTCCCTGGCAATATTTCAACAGCTGTTTGACACTGGATGATTACCATAACAGATGTTACTATTCAATATCACATCGGTAATTCTTTCTACTGTTTTTGTACTTAGCAAAAGTCACAAGTACATATTCAGAATTTATTACCACTGCATAGATTACTCTTTCATATAGCTATTGTAGTTTTAAATAGGTAGTGATAGTAAAAGTTATTGATAATTAGCAATTTAGCAAAGTGTGCCACTGAAAGAATTATTTGTGTTGCCTTATTCTAACAAACACTTGTACACAGCAGGCTGTTGAAGAACAAACATATTTGTTATGTAAACCTATCAAAGTAAACATGTGACTGTGTATGTTTATGTTGCACTAACCTTTGTTGTATTATATTAAGAGAAACATTATTCAATTCTGATGAGGTTCCTTTGTTACTGTTCATCTTTTGTTACATAATAGTACAAGCCGATGGAAGCTACTCATTAAATTTGTGATCATACAATCTTTGCCTTCACAATGGTCCTTTGAGAACAATTTTACAGTTTGTATGTTACAGGGGTATACCAGTAAATATGTTTATTTTCTCTTGAACATTTGTCATTTATTTTTAATATGTGGTGGATGAGTGGAACATAAAGCAGAAGCAACAGTAAACTGTCAAAAAATATGTAACATTCAACTGAATTCACATGCACTTGTGAAGTTTAGAATGTATTCTCTATAAATAAATGTTAAAAAAAACATCTTAAGTAACAATATAATTAAAACTCATTCTAGATTGTCAGAGAAATAAAGAAACAACATGAATCAAAATGCAGAGACTGTATTGTCAAGCCTATAGCCAAAGGCTGTAACAAAGTAAATAAATACAGCTGCAAGTAATGTCTGTATTATTTTCTTAAGCTTATTATAAATCCCTCTATTAACTCCACGCCTACAGTACTTATCAATTTTAGTGGGGACAAAATAGTTTGTTTACTTTTTAAGAGTCCCGAGTTGTCAGCTTGAAAATACAATTTTTATATTTTGATTCAACTTTTCTGATGATCCATACACCCCTTCCCAAATTAATAATTTTTAATACACACATATTCCTGTATATAGATAAATTTCTCATTCCCACTGAATACCAAACACCATTACTGAGTCAAATTTACCTACTGAACCTGTTTCTAAACTTCACTGTTCTCAAAATTGGTTCTTCTTTAAATCTGAAATGTTCACATAGCTTTAGTGTACACACCTATATACTTCAAATTAATTCATAAATAAATACTCACAAGTAGTAACACCACAGATCAGGAAAATATGGTGCACGGTACATCTTAAGTAACAATATAATTAAAACTCATTCTAGATTGTCAGAAAAATAAAAAAACAACATGAATCAAAATGCAGAGACTGTATGGTTCGTTTACCTGTTACAGTGTACATCACAGAAGCATTTAGAAAAACACATCAGTAAAAAACTAAGTAATAAATTTTCATAACTCGTAAGAAATAAAGTTCAAACACATGCCCTCAGAAAAAGAACCAGAACTGATGAAAAACTGCTGTAATATTCCTTCTGAAGTTCAATTTACATTATTTTTGAAGGGGATAATAAAACCACAACTTAGGCATTGGAAAATCTAACTTGTTTGTTTGTTTTTTTTAAAAAAAGGGATAAAATAAATGTAATGAGCTTTAAATGATTTGCTTTGTTTTGAATTTCACACAAAGCTACACGAGGGCTATCTGCACTAGTCGTCCCTAATTTAGACTAGTCATCACCACCCACTGCAAACCCTTGGGCTACTCTTTTACGAACAAATAATGGGATTGACCATCACATTATAATTACGAGTCGAGTGCCTTAACCACCTGGCAGCCAGGCAGGGAACTTTAAATGAGAATATTTGAAACAAGCATAAGATCAAGATCTTTTAAACTTTTGTTATTCACATCTATTTTTTATACTCTGCTATCTTTTAAACTACATGTAATGAATTTACACTGAATTATTTTTAGAAAAGTGTTTTATCACCCTTTTAAAATTATACCTTTGAAGACCATTTATTCAAAATAACTGCATTTTTCAAGAAGAATAAGGCATTTTTTTAAGTTTAATAATTTTAAGAAAGAATTCATACAAAAGATACATAGCTTGTTAATTTTGTTTGATAGAGTATATTTAATTACAGTTTTGTTGTAAAACCAATACCAAACACTTTTACTGTCATCATAAAACTTATAATCTGATAATCAACTACAACACTGTAAAATCATCATCAACAGATAGATCTAGACTTGTATAAAAACAAGACAAATTGTGGGAACAACTGGACAAAAAGACAGATGTTTGTTTTGATGTTTATTATAAATTGATAACAGTGCTGTTCTTACCCCTGTAATAAAGTTTACTTTACTTTTCTTTACTGTTGATAATTTAAGCTAAATATTCTGGCCTTGGATGTTCCTGGTGATATAAAAACAAACCACATTATGATCAAGAGTTCAGGTAACACATCATATCTATGTGTTTAGAAATTTACATTTTTAAACATGTATTTTTGAGAAATGTTCTCAAAAGAATACATTTAGGGAACATTCAAACATTATTTTTATACGACAAAGTTTGAAAAGATGTTCAAGGGGAAATACTAGAGAGTAGCTGTAAATATCATACTGGAAACAAACAAACTTGTCCTGTGCACCCAATAGAGGCAGGTGTCACATCAAGAAGATCAAACTGCATATGTCACAACCTTTTACAGAGTTAAATTCAAAATTTTATTAAACTAGTTTATTATCGATGTATACAAGTAAACTTTGCATCACAATGTAATTACTGAATCAAATTTTAATAGTATTTAAATTCTTAGATTCTTCCTTTTTCTATAATTTACTTATCACCTCTCCAAGAATTGAATAATTTTATGTAAATTAGTTATTATAAAGTAGTTATTTTACAGCTTTCTATCTTATTCGTTCATGATGTCATACACTAGGAAATTAGAGTCATTTATCATGCACACCTATCACAGCTTCTCTTTTACAAGCTGCCAATAGTTCTCTCTGATGTTGTATATCCATAGACTTACCGCTACACTAGCAGGGGGCATTTAGTGTGGTAGTGCCATCAGTAAAGAACAAAAAAAAGATGCTGGTAAACAGTACATTTTATGTTTTTCATGAATATTCTTTATTTATTACTACAAAAGTAACTAAAATGAAAAAACAAGAAAGTTGTTAGGTTAGATTAGCTAAAATAATGAATAGTAATAAGAAATATTCTTCATATTGTTTAATGTAATTCTATAGGGTAACATGAGCTGAAGGTTCACCAAGTGATTTAAAACTTGTGAGGAAGGATTAATTGTTTGTTTGTTTTGAATTTCGCACAAAGCTACTCGAGAGCTATCTGTGCTAGCCGTCCTTAATTTAGCAGTGTGAGACAAGAAGGAAGGCAGCTAGTCATCACCACCGACCGCCAACTCTTGGGCTACTCTCTTACCAACGAATAGTGGGATTGACCGTCACATATGACGCCCCCATGGCTGAATGGGGCAAGCATGTTTGACGTGACGGGAATGCAAACCCGCAACCCTCAAAGGAAGGATTAATAGTTACACATGGTTCAAAAGTCAATAAAACTGTAAGATTAAGAAGAAACAGAAGATGTATATTGTCACAATTTGCTGTCATTTTAGCACAATAAAAAAGTAATTTACAATTATTTCAAAATTTTTTATGGTGGTTATGAGGACGTTTAGATTGGCTGATCATTTAAAAGTTACAGCTTGTAAAATAACAGACAAAATAAACTTTTTAATGACAGCAAACATCATCTGATATTTATGAAGGAAGTTTAAAGAACTACATAAGTGAAATTTGAAAATTGTTTAAATGAAGTATTTTTAATCTTAACATGAAAAATTACTTTGCAATCATAACAGTCAACACTGACAACATATAATTAAAATACTTGTATGATTACTGTCAAATTTGTCATGACACAACTAGTACTTTCACAACCACAATTGGTATACTGCCATGGTTAAAAGTTCATGTCAAATACACAAGTCCATTGTGATAAAATTAATTACTAAGGTAAAAGTACACATTACCTCTAAAGTGTCAAAACTAGTCATATCCCAGTGGTGGGTAATTTTTTCTGAATACCTTTTCCACAATTCAAGAAATATAACAGCTGAAAGTAAATAAAAACAAAGTGATAAAGTTTATCATCACGAAAGACAGAAATTGCAACAGAATGCAAATTACTCTTGAAACTGATTTGGCTTATGATAATTTATTCAACTATTTTTGTTCACCAAAGTGTTAGTAATAACAAACTTTGTAAAGTGTTTTCTTTTTACCTTGAAAAGTCCCAAATTACAGACAAGATATCTCCAAGTAATAACTTGCTTTTGGAATTAATTTGAAGTGTTTGATGTGAGACTTCAGTTATAGAAGTTGAGCTATTGCGAAGTTGAGTCCTTTGTTAAGCACCTAGGAACATTCCAACCATAGAAATCAAAACATGTTTAGAAGACCTAGCCAGGAGACTTGTGATACTTTCTACAGAGAAGAAAAAACAAGGAAACAACCAACAGAAAGAAGACAACTTAGATAATTTTATTGACATCCAACAGCCAAACTTCCCAGGTAAAATTACAAATTTATATTTTCCAGAAACACCTAAAAACAACATCTTAAACGATTTTTTCAAAGAATTTTCTCACAAAACCATCAACATAATTTCACAAAACAGAAAACTAAAAAACAACCTTACAAAAAAAGACATTGATTCCATTAAAAAACCTAAAACAAGACAAAAAATAAAAATTCTAAAAGCAGATAAAGGCAATGCTATAGTCATAATAAACACGAATGAATACATCCAAAAAATGAATAACATCCTATCAGACACGAACAAATTTAAACCAATACACACAAATCCAACAAAGACACACGAGACGCAACTGAACAAATTACTACTACAAATGAAAAAAGCCAACACAATTTCACAAACACTTTATTCCTACCTACGTAAAACTGACTCACGCACACCGCAAATATACGACACCCCAAACCTCATAAACCAGATTGTCCATTACGACCAATAATGTCCACATATGAATTGTTTAATTACAATCTTGGTAAATACATAGCATGCGCATTCTCCAAATATGTAACATCAGCCAGCTCATTCATCAAAGACTCTTTTTATTTCAAGTCTAATCTAAATCAACTTAATCATAAAGCCTTAATGGCCAGTTTCGATGTTATATCCCTCTTTACAGAAGTTCCAACCACTGAAGCCTGCAACATAGCCTTAGAACTCTATATCCGAGACCCTAACCCAACTATAGAAATTCCCAGTAACCAGTTAGCAACCCTCATAGAATTCACCATGATAAAGACAAACTTCATGTTCAACAACCAAAACTATATGCAAACAAATGGCCTAAGCATGGGCAACCCAGTGTCACCAGTTCTAGCCAATATTTGTATGACACAAGTTGAAACACAAGCAATTAACACAGCATTACATCCACCACTATACTGGTACAGATATGTAGATGACGTTGTTGTGGGATTCAAATCTACAGAACACATACTTAATTTTTTCAATCACATTAACTCTATACATCCCAACATACACTTCACATGTGAACAGGAAGAAAGCAATCAAATATCATTTCTTAACCTCAAAATTAGAAGAACTGACACACAATTCAAAGCAGAAATCCACCGAAAAATCACCCATACTGGACTATACATTCCTTGGGACTCAGCACATGAAACAAAACAAAAACTCAACATACTAAGAAACCAAATAAACACAGCCATAAAACTATGGTCACCAGATAAAATTAATGATGAAATAGACAAAATAAAACAATACTTCATCAACATCAATAAGTTTCCTCCACAAACCGTAGAAAACATTATACGCACACATCTAGACAGAAAGCAAAATCAACCAACTAATGTAAATATATCTCATGAATCAAAAAACCACGAAACCATATACTGCTGTATACCATATATTCCTGACATCAGCAAACAATAACCAACATTTGGCAAAAATTAGTAACAAAATATGACATTCCAGTTAATACCAAATTTATTCAAAAACCAGGCACAAAACTGAGGTCTATACTATGTAAAAACTACACTGACAAACACCACACCAACATTATTTATAAAATACAATGTGATAACTGGCACGACTTCTATATAGGAGAAACAAGTAGAAAAATGGAAACCAGATTCAAAGAACATAAAAAGTCACCTTCACACGTTTTCGAACACTGCAAGTCAAATAAACACAACATAACCATAGAAAACACTCAAATACTAAATAAAGAAACAAACATAAACAAATGCAAAATTAAAGAAGCCTTAATTATACAACAACTTAAACCCAAAATAAACCAATATAAAGGAATGCCTTTATACCTATATTAATATAATAAAATAAATAAACTTATATATTCAAACATCTAATACCGCCCTCTACATTTCGACACTCAGTTACACAACCCCTTTGAAACATGTGGTCAGCTTCCGGTCAGTTACCTCTTTCTTGTGAACCTGATGATGACCGAAGAAGGTCGAAACGTTGTTCGCTCTTTTATGTAAAATATTTTCTCAACCCAAACGAGCCGTTTTTGCACATAAATTTGTCAACAAGTGGGTTTCTCGACATCACTGAATGCTGGACGTTTTTATGTTGAAGTAACCCTTTTGCTATAGGCATCCATTACCACACATATCATGAGGATTTTCTTAGTGAGTTACTTTCCCAAAATTCAGGTCCTTTGTAAGGTCAGTTTTATGTTACTGGATATGGTAGCATGAGCTTACATACACCCTGTCATTGTAACTTCTACACTGTTATCCAGACACAGTTGAAAGATCAATATAATAAAAATAATAAATTTATATATGTACATGGTGTGGACAAGAAAAGTGGCCCCCTTGAAAATGCTGTTAATTTGTTATATATTTTATTAGATAATAGAAAAATGTGTAAAATGCACTTCACAAGATCTGTTCCAATATGATATCAAATAAATTAACATTTTCAAGGGAGAGGCACTTTTTTGTCTTCCCCTTGTATATAAATGTATATAATGTTATCAAATTTAAGCTATTTTAGATGAGTTATAGTTTGTAGTTATTCTAGAATGAAAAAAGGCATTATTTATATTAATTTCCTAATTGTTTATAGTGGTCAAATCTATCAAGCCCATACAGAGTTTCATTAGTAAAAATAACAGACAAAACATTAAGTTTTTTTTGTACAAAAATGTTTGATAATTATCTGGAGGTTATAAAAATTTTATATGTGAAATGTGAACATTTTCTGATGCATTCAAGTATTTTTAATCTTAAAATCAAAATTACTATGCATGTTAGATAGTCAACATGCTAAAAGAAAATAGGCACAAGAAAAGCATTACTGAAAAAAGTCTTAAAACTAAATAACAAAAAATTTGATATTTTATGTATGAAAGCTCTAACAGAGTCTGAAGAAGAGAATATTATTTATATAACTTTAACATGTAAATCTATATAATACTTACCCCAGAGTGACATAAAAACAGCAAAAAATACAGCAGCACCATTGTCAAAAAGATGTGTAATTCTGACAAAAGTTCATGTCTGTCCTAGTTGTTCAGTTCATATTTACATCCTTTTATGTCACACCGAGGACATAAAATTGTTTCTTTGTAGTACTCACAAACGTCCTTACTGTAAAAAAAAATGCAATTTTGTTTTAAGTTTATAGAATAAACACAGTACAGCTGAACATTTAAATCAATCATAATGCCACATAAAATAACTGATTAACTGAAATCAGTTTAAATCAATGTTTAAATCAATTTGTCACAAAAATTATTAAAAATATTTTAAGGTACATTAATGGTTCAAAAACGTATCAACCAATAAAAATTAATAGTTCCAATTATTACTCTTTGCAATTATTCCAGCTACAAATGTCTTGTGTGAAAATAATTAATTAGTTAAACACTGATTAATTAGTCCAGTGATTAATCACTTACCACATTTCATCAATTACATATCTCTAAGTAACTGATTTATCTAAGGTATAATTTAGAAAATGATCAAACATGAGTTATAAAAATAATAAACTGTTTGATAACTCTTTTAACTTTTTTCTCCCTTTATTCATACCTGTGAGCATCACCCATTAAGGTGAAGAACCCATAGAGGAAACACAGCACTCCTACTGCTGAAGCTGGGATCAGCATGCAGGTATAAAATCCCAGCCAAGCAAAGTAGAGGCCTATTTTCACTCCAAAATATTCCCTGAAAAAATTGAAAGGAACAAACAATGAAGTGATTCTTATCAAACAAAATATAGTGGATACAATAACTAATGAGGAACTCCAAAAAATCCATCCATAAGAACCTATTATTTTTATAAAGATTTGTCTCAATTTTAAACTCTGACTAGTATGAGAGCAAAGTGATTTTCATGCTAAAATTAATAAAATGTATATGTATTTAATATTACAGTTTCCAAATTTCATTTGCATAGCTTCTAGAATCTTCTAATTGAATATCAAGTTATTTTTGGTAAATATTTATATGTTATGCATTATTGTCTCTACCCTTACATTACATGAGCTTGGGCCATTTGTTTAACCTTGTAACCACACCAAAAAAAATATGAGATATTTTTCCTTTCTAAAATCCCTGCAGAGCACAATAAAAGCTTATCATTATTTATCCTGACTATCATCAGGCTTGCATCAGTTAAATATGACAACTTCCTATATACTAAGCCTATGTAACAACCCAGGAATCACCTTGTATACACTTAGTTCAAATCACAGCATAAAATTATGTAATACACATGATCTTCAAACGTATATACATATATTGCAAATAAATTAATCTATTTCTTCATTCATATATTCTAATGTTACCTAATAAGTATTTTTTTTACTATTATAACAAACAAAATATGTGCATAAAAAATAACAAAAATCTAGTACTTAATTGTGAATGCTGTAATTTCTTTTGTTGTCAAAGACTTAAAGTATTGATAGATGCTGACCCAAATTTTCCATGGGACTGTTTTTCATTTTTTTCCCAAATTATTTATTAATTTCAAACACACAATTTAGAGCACAAACAATAATAAACACAAAGCATTCAATGTCTTATAATTATTACAATTTAACTGGTTTTCTAACTAAACATTGTGCATCAAAACAATTTCCTTAGCTGGTTAAACTAAACATAGTGAAAGCAGATTTAAATCTATGTTCAGAAAAACTTAAAAGCCATCCTGTGAACGAGATGACATAATACATAAAACAGAATATTAAATATTTATTTTTTAATGGTTATCAATAATGTAACAGCAAATGTCAAAGACAAAAAGAGAGAGAATTATTTACATTTTTGAAAGACTGTATGTAAGAGAACAGAGCTTTATGGGATGGCTTGGTAACTATAACTTTATGTTATGTACAAGGAAAATCTGCAAGTCTGAAAAGATGTCTAAGTTTAGCAATTTTGAACAAACAAGTGCCATCACGTGATACAGAAATGTAAACACTAAGACGTTACAAATTAAAATATTTTACATTTGAAATTCAGAAATTAAAACTATATTATATAACAGAAACATCTGATTAACTACATACTAATGCTTTTAGATCTACATCTCTTTTGGTTATTACCACATCTTTATTGAATTTTATAGCTCAATAAAAATAATACAATAGCAATACAACAGAATTCTCTCCCTCCTATCATGACTGACTCTCCTTATATATAATTATTGTATTTTGAATGATCTCTTTCAAAACACAACTAGTATGAATAAAACTCCAACTGTGACTCTAAACATGTCATACACATATAAGATGTTTTTTTTGGTAATTTCAATCTTTAGGTAAAACTCAAAACTTTTACCAAGTGATTTTTTATATTAAATAAATAAATTCTGTCCAGAAAATTATTAACACTCACTTGATGCCATCAAGGGGTTGCTTTTTAAATATTGTTGAAAACGAAGCCCAGTTGTTTAATAACCATTTCCTGGGAGCTTTGTCATTCTGAAGAATGACATTCCCCCTAATCAAAATTAATCATCCCATCAAAATAAATTATCAACATAACCATTATTTTACTGATAGAGGAAGTGAAATATCTCCAAGTGTAATGACAACTAATAAAAATATGTTAAAGTGTACTTTACTGGAAAATAATATTAATAACAAACTACAGGAGCAACCCTATCACACAAATTCATCAGGTCATAAACCTGATATAACACACACTGGCTGTAGAAATAACAGTGAACAATACTTTTAACATATGAAAAATTGTACTTTCTCAATATTTTATCAACGTCAAGCACACTTGGAAAGAAGAAACCAATAAGTTAACTGACCTCATGTAAAGGAAAGGCAGCTTCGTAGACATTATCATTGATAAGCTTGGTTATTCCTGAAAAAATAGGAGAAAAACACAGTATAAATACATAAGGCATGAAATATTTAAATATAAAAATATTTAATAAAACAATGTAAACAGTGATTGCAATGACTTTTATTCATCACTATGTATCATATCTTATATTGGAACACACATATCATACGTAACAAACCCAAGCACACACGTCAAGTACTACAGGGTTGCCAGTGACTAAGTCTTTTTTAGTAGTTTAAGAATCCTATAACCATATTATTATTTACCAAATTTTCACTTTCTTATTAAAAATTATTTTTATTCTTTGCTTATTTATTCTCGTATCGTGACAGCTGAATTTACTAAAACATACAATTTGTTTAAGATAATTTTTCATATAATTTTTTTTTATCAACTAATTGGTATATTTTTTTCAACCTGTCTCCAAGTGTCACCTTTACTTTACTTAAATGAATAAGTACAGTTTTAAATACACACATATTCAGCCATTTCTAAAGTAAAATATTCCTAGCACCTTTTTGCATACATTCTCACCACTGGCTATATTATACTGGAAATAAGACGTTTACACAAGAACATAGAGAAATAGACATTTCTTGGAAAAACCACATGACGTTCCTGATGTCACTAAACTACCTTTATTTGTATATCACTCATTTGATTACACCACCATTTCCAATTTGTTACTGAAGAAAGGTCCACCTTTCAAAAGTGCTCAAATTATGGGGTTTTTATTCATTTCTATCAAGACATCTTGAACCAATATGTTTTTACAACATCTTGAATGAGTTGTACAATATATTGTCCAAATTAAAAAGCACACACACCTCCAATACTAATAGTGGGTTACAGTCTAAGAGCAGAATTAACTGACTTCTTTCCAAACTGTTTATTATCAAATGACTCTATGTATATTGTATCACAACACAAAACATCATGTTTTTACCTGTTACAATGCAAACTATACAGGACTGACCTAAACATTAGGGAAAGTTGCTTACTTTCTACATAAAATACAGAGTGGATCACAGCTGAAATTATTTAAATTAACTGTGCATTGGTTTCCACTTCTGTGTGATTGTATCAGGAATACACAGGGTTACAAAGATTTTATTTGTTTCGATTAAGACTTCTTGAACTCACGTTTTTCTAACATCATAATCATACTGTTCTCATAACATCTTTAGTTTTTCACCTATGTTCTGCTATGTCTTTATTCATCAGTTAATCTGTCAATATTACAACTTCCTAAGCTTTAGACAGGAGACAGTGGTTCTATGTACAGGCAGTAAAACCATAAAATTAAAAGAAGAGTATAGGGAGATGCTAAGTTGAAACTTTGAAGAAAATAGAAAACCTAGCATTCAAAGAGGAAAAAACATGTTTGTTTATTATATTTCATATTTTTCAGTTTCTCATTTCACTGCACATTGGTAATTTCATTTCTATTAGTATTACGGTTGAAAAAATAGTAGATAAAATATAAAGTTTTGCCAGAAAAATATCTTTGAAAAGAAGTATTTTTTTTACTTTATCGCATGGAAACTTTCACTCAGACTGATTCATTTTGGGCTTTGGAAATTCACAGACAGATCTTTATGAGAAATATTGATTACTTGTGTACAATACAGTTATGGCTATTAATTTTTATATTTATGAATATTATTCAGCACAATTAATTTTAGGACTAAAACTTAATCTAGTTGAAACTTATGAGATATTATCAAGTGTTAATAACCAAAGGTAGCCAACCAGTCAATCAGTACATTCTAATAATTATAGCTCCTTGTTTTCTGTGTATTAACTTATGAATATTAAACACTTCTTGTCAGTTTGCTATATAAAATTAGATTCATTAACTGTTCACATCATGTGATAAATAACAG
This sequence comes from Tachypleus tridentatus, assembly GCF_004210375.1. Lineage (NCBI taxonomy): Eukaryota > Metazoa > Arthropoda > Merostomata > Xiphosura > Limulidae > Tachypleus > Tachypleus tridentatus. The sequence goes on along the minus strand of NC_134827.1, from coordinate 68,792,746 downwards.
AACTTTTAGTACACACTAACAGTCTTATATCAAACTACATTAAAAAATACAAGTCTCTAAATTTAAATTGTAAAGTTTAATATGACATAAAAGTTCAGATGGATATTCCATCTTGAGATTTTATATATACATGAGAAACTAAATCAGCAGCTGGTCAGTACAAGGTCAAAACAAAATATAATGATGATAAGTACAAATCATTATAACCCAAATGGTATTTTAAGACACAGATATTTAAATGTTAGCCCTAAAAATACACACTGTAACTTTTAATTAACAGATTTCTTAACATTATTTCTACTAAATATTTAAGGGCTATCTGTGCTAGATGTCCCTAATTTAGACTAGAAGGAAGGCAGCTAGTCATCACTGCCCACCATTAACTCTTGATCTACTCTTTTACCGATAATAGTGGGATTGACTGTTACACTATAATGCCTCCACAGTGAAAGGCAAGCATGTATGGTGTGACAGAAATTTAAATCTGCAACCCTCGGACTGTGATTCAAGTGCCCTGTCCATCTGACCATGCTGGACTAAATAATTTAAGGATATATCAGTAAATCAAAAAGTAAGCTATGCAAATTTCAGATTCTTACTTGTAATTATGTTTAGTTCATGTTTCTATCTTAATGTAAATTTTAGTAGCTTACTGTTCCTGTTAGTAAATCCTAACATGATATGGAAAAGTTACATCTTACAACGTTTGTTATGTTACTTTTAAAAATTTAGAAGCTAAAACTGATTGGCCAAAAAATAAAAGTGAACTAAAAACTAAATTTATTAACATAGACTCTCCATAAAAGTGTGTGATTCATTTTTGTGTACAACACGGTAGGCGGTTGTAGAACGAGCACTTTGAATCACTCACAGAAGAGGTCGCAGCAAAAGAGTAAACAATTTATGAAAGCTAATTTGTACTCAAAACTGAAATTTGTATCACCACTTGTATATGATGGTACTTTGTGTAAAACTTTTTTAAAAGTAAACATGATGAACTACATTTTAGAATAGTTGAAAGACTTACAGAAATTATTATAAAAGTCAATTTAAAAAGTTTGCTTTGTTTGGAAACTTTTTTTATACTTTTAGCACCTCTCAGAAAAAGCTACCTACATGCATATTAAGTATTATAAACTCATCACTAAATGTTATCATTTTGAAATACAAGGAAAAATATACAAGTATGATACATAAAAGAATTTCATATTTTATAAAAGTAATTGAAAAAATTCAGTTTTCTCTCCCAGATTATCTAATGACTCAGTTCATAATGAAGAAATTTATTTTCAAAAAGTATAAATTTAGCTTATGAATTTTTTTCAGTAATTCTGATGCACAGTAAATTATACAGAAAGGAAACTAAATACATATTATGTTAAAATATATTGTGATTTTTTTTTTTTTCACTTGCCAAATGCATAAGATTCTTCGTTATTAGAGAATCTCTTCCGTTTTAAAATAAATTCCACAATTTGGGAACGTTGGGCTGAATTAAAGAATTCTTCTTTCTTCTCTGGAACATCAAATCTTAAACAAGACCAGTAAAAATAACTTTTACACAAATATGTAAATATGAACAAATTATTTTTGAAATTACAAACCTCTTTCATCTGTTAGAACAACAAGTCACATTTACAAAGTAATTAACTATTAGAGTGCCTTAAGATGTATAACACATTAAATAATAATACGGATGTAGTGACATGACAATACTCTTTTCTTACTGGAAGCCTGTACTGGGCCAGTAAAGGATGTTATGATTTATGTTATTGATCTTATTCTGATGTGACATTACATGCACTATTATATAGATCTTACTTGTTAATCTAAAATGTTTAATATAGAAGCTGATGAACCATACAGGTTTAATAATAAATACAAATCCTTTGTTGAATCTAAAATCCTTTCTAACAAACTTTACAAATAAAAAAAGGATAATTTTGATTTATTTTAATGGTTACAAGATTGGTCATACTGACAAACCTCATACAGTTTGGGTAGAATAATACAAAATACAGTCTAGTTTTACTTACTAAAATGTTTTAAGTTTATTTATGATGTTTAAATTTCAATTTCAGATGATTTAAGTGTTTTTAATCTACATGATAATCACTTTGCACCCACAGGAGTCAATTTTCTGATTCCACATATTCACAGACTCTTGCAGTGAAAAAGACTTCATTATAAATTATGTTTTTCACAACAAATGATTTAATGATTATTCACAGTTGATGAATTTTTATAAAGATACACAAAACGTATTAGAAATTATTGTGGTGAAACTATAAAGATAAATTTGGGGTCACAAATTTGGCAGATTCAACCAAGCCCATAGTGAAAAGAAATGATCGTAATGGTTTGACTCACTATCTGTTGGTTATGGGTTCAAATCCCTGTTGTCCCCAAACATGTTCATACTTTTACCCATTGGGATGTTGTGACATTAAAATCCATTACACTCTTTGTTGATAAAAAGAGTAGTCCAAGAGTGGGTAGTAGGTGATACTAACTAGATGTCTTCCCTTTGGTATGTCACTGGTAAATTAGGGATGGCTAATGCAGTTAGTCCTTAAGTTGCTTTGGCCAAAATACAAAACTAACCACACATTAAAAAATATTAAAACACTCAATGTACAGAATATCACCTGACTAAAAATCACAAAGATTTATAGCAAATAAAATCCAAAAAGCCCAAACATGTGTACTTACAAGTATTCCCTAGCTCTTCTATATTCAGTTGTAAACTGTTGCCTCTTTGATGTTTTGGAGGCAAAGAGGTTTGAAATTGAATGGCAAACACCACTTATACCTCTTTTTAATTTTTTTTCATCACCCCTTGAATACTGAAACTCTGGTACCTGAAAGAAATACAAAAATAACATTTTTAAACTGGTGTATGAGTTTAGAAATGCTGAACTCCTCAAAAATACATGTGAAATGTATAACAAATTTATCACAACATAATTTATAACCAGTGGAAAATCTGTTGAAAAACTGATACTATTCTTCAAAAGAGAGAGAGAGAAAGGAAGGAAAATATAATATCACAATAATTTATGTTTGAAGCAGGATATACCCAGTTTGTCATTGAGAAAATATCTCACTGTCTCTGGCTCTCTAATTAGCTAAATTTATCAATTATCTGTAAGATCATATAGGATGAATCATACTTTAATCAATTATTTGTATCCTAGACTTTCTATTGGTTATAAATTTAATAGGACTTAGCCTCAGAAAAATGTATCAGCAACTTGTAAATTTGAGCAAGTTGAAGGCGGGTGTGGCAAGAAGTTCTTCCATCTTCATTGGTTGCTCTGTAGTTCCATATGATTGAAGGATATAAGATAAATATTTAAAAGATTAATGACATTTCACATAACATTTCATAGTTTAAGGGGGAAAGTTCAAAAGAAGTAATAACTGAAGAACAAATATTCAATTTCTCACACTGGAGTAATTTAAAATTGTTTTTAAATATTTTCTTATACTATTAAGAACTAAAAAGAATTTATAGATTAAAAGCTGCATTATCATCTATGATTTGTTGTCAAGTTTTTTCGTACATCATGGTAGTTAAGTAGTTTAATTATATTTTGAATGTAACTTAATAAAACGTCATGACACGTTAGTTTAACCAGCCCGTGTGCTAAGAGTTCATACATCCCAAGTGTCTTGTTTGGATCGTGAAAGGTATCAACCAATGTACTTATAGTTTTATTTAGACTGTACTCTGTCCTTAAATACAAAATGATTAGCAAGTGTACTGTAAGTGATTCCAGTGCCAGCGGTAAGCCAAAAAACTGCGAGAAAAGCCTTCTCAGTAACAACAAAACTGGAAACCATCAAGAAGTTTGACGAAAGCCAGAGACTTACTAAAAACTCCAAAGCATTTAAGTTCTCACCATCAACTACAGCAACTATCAAGAAAGAGAAAATTATCCAAAATGCTGAGTCTTCCACACCTGCACCTGTTAAGTTACTAAATTGGTATTGCCCGAAGATAATGGATAGCAAAGGCTGACTTGACAGATTAAGAAAAAAAAAGAGCATAATTTACACAGCCTACAGGTGGTAAGTGCTGACAAGGAAGCAACATCAATATGCCCACCAGTTTTAAAAGATATTATTGAACAAAGAAGATATATGACCCATCAGGTTTTCAACATTTGAGAGACTGATCTATATTGGAAGAAGATGCCAGACAGAACAGGTTTAAACAACAAAAACAATTTTTGAGGATTTGTTTACAACTTTTTCTGCCCTGCAGTAGAGAGATGTTTTTCTATGGAAAATGCTTCCCATAAATCACTAGTGGTTGATGACAAATCACAAAATCACCATAACAACCTAATTTACATATCAACAAACATTTCTGTGGAGTTTCTTCCTCCAAACACCACTTCTTTGATCCAACCTATAAATCAATACATCATAGCTTCTTTTAAAGCATATTACTTATGACAAATCTTCAGATAAATGATTAGAGGCAGTGGACAGCAACAGAAACACCTAGATCAGAAGTTTCTGGAAACCATTCAACATCAAGAACGTAAAGAGGTTACAACCTCCAATATGAATGCAGTTTGGAAAAAAAAACTGGCTAAAACGTGTGCACAATTTTCAACCTCTTGTTAAACAAAAATCACATCAGTTTGAATTTTAGTGGAATTGAAGAGCAACTCATCAATGACTTACTGAAATCATACTATAAACAAATGACCAATGAAGAACTGATAAAACACTGACAAAAATTGGCTGCTTATGAATAGAAAGACAACTAAGAACCAGAATAACAACTTGTTTTTAAAACAGAAAAAGCTGCCAAATTGATTTTTACTATTTTATCAAACTGTCAAAATCCAGACCAAAATTGTGATTGAACCCTTAATAATTGAACACAATGTTTAAAATGCCCTAATCTTGTATAAAGAACTTTACAGAGATAAAAAGTGAGCATGCTAGACAAACAGCATTGGCAGCATTCTTCAATCAGTCTACACCACTGCTTCCTAGCCACGATGATGTTGACACTCCCACTAGGTCCAGCATAGCCAGGTTGTTAAGGCACTCCACTCGTAATCGTAATCCGAGGGTCGCGAGTTCAAATCCCCATCATACCAAACATGCTCACTACTTCAGTGGTGGGGGCATTATAATGTGACAGCCAATCCCATTATCTGTTCATAAAAGAGTAGCCCAAGAGTTGGCAGTGGGTGATAACTAGCTGCCTTTCCTCTAGTCTTACACTACTAAACTTGGGACAGCTAGCACAGATAGCCCTCATGCAGCTTTGTTTAAAATTTAAAAAACAACAACATTTGATTATAGTAATAATTATACCATTACACCATTTTCTTTTAATTAAAATTTAAATATATCATTCATAAATAATTTCAATATATTTTACAAACTACAGGAATTAATACTCAATGTTAGATGTTTCTATGATAATATTTTCCATCAAAGTTATCACGGTTTTTAAACAGACAAATTCTTACAAGCTATGTATTTTTACTTAACAAATACAGGAAATAACTAAAGGAATTAATTTCACAAGTTTCAGATTAATATTTCTTCCAACTTCAATATTTTACACAATAAATCTTAGTAAGAAAGACTAAATCTTTGCATATTAGTTGTGTTTGTGAAAGTCATGATCAGAGTTCTAAACACTATCAAACATATCTGCCAGAATTCACTTTGGGAAAAGAAAAAAAAATCAAAGCATATTATTCTATATTAACAAATAACAGTTTGGTTAAACAACATTACAAGATTTCACAGACAGAGCTCATATGCTCACTCTAATGTTTCACAAATGATGTTTCCCCTATCACAAGGCAAACACCATATTTTTTCAACATTGTTAGAAATCCAATAATCTTTTTTGCCACCAATAACACGAGTAACAGTTTCACAAAATAATAAAACTTTTTTAAAATATTTCACACATCATGCAACAGATTTACTGTTATGCATTTGTTATGATGCCTACATTTCTTTCAATTTGATGCTTGTAGTGTATATTGTTGGATGTGTATCATGCAAGTCCCAGCTGTTTTCTAACTTTGTAGAAGATTCTTGAGAGTAAGAATCAACAATATTTGTTTTACAAAAATGATTACACATCTTTAAAAATGGTTTAACATTCAAGAATATCTCGTTAAACCACATAAATCGATGCACCAAAAGGCAGAACAATTTTTTTTATCACTACAATCAGTGTACACAAGCCACAGAAGCTATAATCATGATTAATGCTTATCAATCAGAAAACTATAGAATTTCATCAGGAATGTTTACAGATACTGAACATCACAACCTGTTTAACTTCAGTGAATTAAGTTATGGCATTAGTATATTTACAAGGACATTAAATATCTTTTGTGTGTGTCAATCTTGTTGACAAATGACAAATTTAATACATATCAACATTTAAATTAAAATTTCCAGTTGTTTGAAATTGTAATACATTATGTACGTAACATAATAAGTTGGAGACTGATCTGAGATAAATTACAATACATAACAATCAACAATATAATTTCTCTAAAATTAATTTTAAGGTAATAATAAATCACTGTTATATTGCAGCCACGATTAGCTTTACTTCTCTTTAATATCTTACTATATGATTAAAGCATGTTCTTTGCATGGTGTATTATTACAGTATTAACAGTAATTTTTGTTATAGTAAATGTATTTACCATCAGTGTTACATCTTGTTCTTAGTCATAATAATAATAATGATGTCAGCTTTCCAGCTACTTCTTATAGTTTGACTTTATTCATTACTTCCTGTACTTACACATTACATCAATAAAGATATAATCAAACACACATGTGCAGCCACAGTGAAGTAATGTTCTTGTTATCAGAGTGTTTTTATTTGAAACTATGTTCTGCAATAAAGAAATGGTTCTTGCATAAACTTTAAGTTATTTTTCTAATTTATTGAATCTTGAATGCACAAAGTGGAGAATTGTTTTATGGATTTTTGTGGTACCAGTACTAGTTAGTTTGTTCTATAAATCTATTTTTATTAGCAATAGTTTTGTCATGACATTTTAATCATAAAAATTAATTTATATTGCTAGTTTATTATATGGAATTAAGCCTATCCTAAATCACCTAAGCTAATTATTATCATGAGGTTTTACTGGAATTACAGCCAAGAATATCACTAACAAACAACAATACTCAACTGACAACAACAAAGAGATAACAAGCAAAAATGTAAAACCATATATTTAATGAGCAATATCTATTACTGAGTTAATTTTCATCTGTTTTCTGTGGACAGCTGCCCTGTATCAGATATTCAAATTAATTACATAATGGTCTTGACTTTGTTGTAGCCTTCTGTTAAAATATTGTATCACAACAATAGTTTTTATCACACCAACTCCACATTATACTATTGACATCCTCCTATCATCCCTTCCTTGTAAACAGTGATGATGTAACATTGAATAAGTTCCCACCAGTTGAATGTATTATGTTACACAGCAATTAGGGATGGTACAAGGAGTAACAGTGGTCTTTAGAATAATGTTGACTCTTTTTCTCATTATCATATATATATACCATATGTTTCAGCAAGAAAAAAACATGAAGTCAAGCTTATCATTTGAAACATTACTTTTCACCAAATTAGAGCAGTTTATTGGAAATCAGCTCCCCTCATCAGTAACCCCAGAAAAGGGCAAAGTAGAAAACTATACTCCTTGTAGTAGGGGACTGTAATTTATATGACTGAATTTTCCTTTATTCACCACAATACACCTACATTTGTAAACATATTTAAAGAATATAAGTGGTATTTAGCACTAGTTGCTTCAGAATGAATGAATGTCATTGCAGTAAAAAAAAAAAAAATAATGCTTAAGTGCAAATATAATGAGTTATCTCCTTAATCACACTTTATGAGAAAGATCTGCATGTTAACGCTCTAGTATGATGAGACAGATTTGAGTTACAGCACTGTACGTAAAATGATTAACTTTTACACATTTGGTTTATGGCAAATCAATAGTCCTTTGACAATATTAAATGTCATGAGTATACTTACAGAACAGACTCAAGAATGTTTGTCAAAGCCCTTTATGAAGAAGAATATTGATACGGAATGTTTTTAATGAAACACAGTTTAAATAATTTGGCAGTGCAACACAGCTGTGAAAGGATTTACTGAATATACTCGAGAAATACATCACAGTCCTCTGTGAGAAAAGATGTTTATACAGAATATTTAGAGAAGCAAAACAATTTAAAACCTTTAAAGAGCCATGAAAGAATTTGCAAGAATACATTCAAAAACAGTAACAAGCTTCAAAACCACATCCCAAACAAGTACAGAGCAAACTTAAAAATTTGGCTTAGGAAAATGTACCCTTCTACTCTAAAGATAATAAACAATGATAAGTTTTAAAGTATTCAGCCATACCACAAAATCAATGTCTAATTACATGCAAAAGATGCAGTAATGCTGGAATTAAAGCAATTCCATTCAATAACATATCCATTATGTCCTTTAATTCAGAACCAATAATCACCATAAACTAAGTTTTTGAAAGCCAATGTCCACACCTTCATCTGTTATTAATAAAAGCTTTCTACTTGTCAAAAAATAAATCATATACAAACAAACTTAGCATAGATGCTACATTAAGAGTTTTTATCTCAAATCTATCCATATCTTAAATCATGGCTTTATATTGTTTTACATAACTTAGGTGGCCAGTAGTTGTTGATTCAGCATTATAAAGGTTGTATTAAGTGTTGTAATAACAGTAAAGAAAAAAATGACAACATTTCAATTATTTGAAACACTTCTCAAATATATTAATATAATTATATTTATTTTTATACATTCTTGTTCTAAGGAAGACATTTATAGGCACTGATCTTTAAATTTTGCTTCCAAAATTTACATTAATCTCTAAAATGAAAGGACAGCAAGAAAGAACACTTTTTCTAACTTATGATTCATCAGAATTCACGTATATCAGTATTTTATGCTCTATCTGACGTGTAATATTTCAGTATTGATGTATACAAAATATCAAAGGAATAGTATAACAACACGATCATTTTCAAAATAATACAAGAATGTTATAATTATCATTTTAATCCAAACAAAAAATGCACAAATTTTGCCAAACATTTTGAAAATTATTTCAAACTGTCACTGCTATAGTTGTTATACAATCAGTAGTTAAGTTTTATAGCTGACAACTGTGTGCAAAAAATTGTGGAACAAATAAAACTCGTTAATATTTCATAAAAAGTAATTGATCCTGTTATGTATATGAAAAAAATTAGCAAACTATAATAGCTGTGATATATCTTTCACAATTCATAAGTTAGTACTGTTCCATTGACCTCTTCATTACACCTACATTTAACATTAAGATATCTCAGAAGCAGCAAAGACTGGGAATATAACCACTATGTGGAATTTCATGAAGAAATTTTTCATGTCACATTAAACTGTAAATTTTTCTTAATTAGTTTGTTATAGATTCCAAATTAAAAATATGTAAAAACAGGATTTTAAATCCATCTTTTGTATGTAACATTTCTGTGCCAACACTAACATTTTTTTAACACAAGGATTTATCAACTAGGATGGATGTGATGGTAGACAAAAAAAACCTATCCAAATATGTAATATTTCTTTTCTACAAAATGCAACGTTTAAGACATAACTGATTTCAACTCCCTTGATATGTTGCTTTAAAATTATCTCTTCACAAATGTCTGTAAATGCTCAGAATTTATTTGCATTTTACTTCACTAAATCCAAAAATGAGAAAATCAAAAGCTGTTCTCTTCTTAACACCCTTAGCAGCCTTTCAGTGTAATCACAAAATCAAATTAAAGAACTACTTCCAGTGGTGGATTTACAACATGTAGTGTCACACAGCTGTTGAACATCATTTAAGAAGGAACATCATACTGAGTTTTATGGTCATGCAAAGGAAACAAACTTACTTAACACATTCCACCAGACAAAAAGGGAAATCCATGAATTTACAAAGAAATAATTGTATAACAACTAAATACAGTAATAGTATAATAACTTTAGCTCTGATTAATAATATCAGTGATGCAATGTTTCGTTTGAAGATACTTTTTTATTCACATCATAAATATACTTAACTTGTGTAAATTAATTAATTTATTTAATATTTTTTAGTTCAAATTTGCATATAGTTGAAGACAATTTGAAGTAGAATATACAAAGTTGAAAAAGAATAATTACATAAATATTTGGTTATAATTAATATAGTACAAGTTTTCAACATAATTCTAAATACTGGTAAAACTTCCATCACATTTTTGTCAGTCTCATAAAAAGCTAACATATCTTTACAAATCAATGAGCAAATACTCCTTGTAAACTGTATAACAAGCTATCACTAAATCATCTTACCTCCTTCATCGGCATTTTCATCTTTATTATTTCAGCATATCGGGTTAAAACTTCCCATGGGGCACGAATTTTCACAAAGTTTACCCCAACTGAGTACTATTGAAACATAAAAAATAAGATGTAACCTTACTGAGGTTTTCTTATTATATATTTTCAATTCAAATGGTATTGTGAGTAAAAATATAAATAAATATATGGTTTAAAACATATTTCACACAATTCAAAAAGTTTGAAAATTTTAAGATAATAGTCCAAAAATATGTTTTTCAGTAATATAAATAACTTTTTTTCATATTTTAACACTCTTACCACGAGCTCAGTGAAATCAACTTGGTTTGTGGCCCCAAACTGACCTTTAGTTTTCATATTGTTACTTAATGTTTTATGTATCTTTGAAATTTCACAAGTTTTCAGTAAACATTACCAGATTTTTGTATACAAACACCAGAAAGAAATCAAAGTATTGACTGCTCCAAGTGGTTATTACATAAGACAAAAAATAATTTCCTTCATCTGAAAATTATCAAATTTCATTTGTGTAATCTCCAAAACTTCTTGAATAAATATCAAAAGTTTATCTCAGTAAAACTTCATATTCTATCTTCTATTTTCTCTACCCTAATTCTCTATGCATTTGTTCAGTTTGACACTCCTCATAAACACCATGATAAAAAAAGGAAACAAAATTATCATTATGTTCTTTCCATAATGACTGCAAATTGTAATAGGAAACTATAATTTTATCATAAGTAGCTTAAATATTGTAATAATATAATTTCTACTAAAATATTTTTGTTTTATTGCTCTTTGAACTGTGTCTAACTAATAATCCCACCACAAAAGTTGAAAATCCCATGACAAAGTGTATCATATATTACATGATCAAATAATGTAACTCATGAACTGCTCACAAGCATACCTTGTGAAGCATTTGTAGTACTATTGTTATTTTTCTTTATCTTACCTAATTAAACCTTCTTCAATTTAACAAGTATCTAATTTTTTACATTTTATTTACTTTCATTATAATGAAAAAAAATAGATGTGTAAAACAAAAAATTACAGTACTTCACTGGATCTTCAATTTTTTTGTTTTTGACAAAATTTAAGCCCAGTGTTTTGTATTAGTGGTATAAACAGGCTAAAAATTTTTGATTTGTTTAATTAATGCACTTACATACACAAAATAATAAAACATGGAAAACAAACAATCTCATACAACTATCACAATTTCTCTGGCTTTCCACCAATGAGATAAAATTTCAGCTAAGCTCATCAAAATATTTCACATGGAAATAACGTTTGAACTGGAGGGAAAATAAACAATTCTCTGTAGAAAAAAATGAAGTAATATAATATATAATTTGTTAGATTAAATCTTTGACTTTTTATTGCATATAAATAAATATAGTTTATGACATCAGAAAGAACTACTGGTAATTTGTGAAAGAAAGAATGTGAGAAGCAGGTGTGGTAAGTGGGTCTGATTTTCTTATTTATGGCTCTGTAAATTAATTATATTGAAAGCTTTAAAAATATGCTTTGCTTGAGCAATAACTATGTTACAACAAATAATTTCTACCACATCTTCTACTTTTAGGAGAAGAAAATAAATAAGAGAAGAGACAAGAACTAGATGGTAAATTACACAATTTTCATACTATGGGAGTTTGAGGATTTTTTTTAAAGTATTTACTTATAAAATGAAGAATTTAAAACTTATGTAATATTAATATTTTAATTATTAAACATCCTTTGATGTCATGTTTATTCATATACAATGATATTAAAGTGAGATAGTTACACTTTAAATATAACTGTGAAAATGTGACATAAGCCCTACGACCTATCCTCAGGATGAGGATTAACCAATTTACCACATGCTGTATTAAATTTATTTTTAACTAATTTTGAAACAGCCTATAAAAGGTCTCAAAAGGAGAAAAGTTAAATTCACTATTCACATCATGTAATTACTTTATTATTTAAAGTCAGCTCTGGCTCTATATTTTAATACATTAAAGAATTGATTAAATAAAATATGAATATCATGGTTCATACAGTAAAAGATGTTTCTAGTGTGGTTTCTACATCATTTTTTGTATATATGAGTATAATATTTGTTTGTTTTAGAGCAAAGCAACATTGAGCTATCTGCTGTGTCCACCATAGGGAATTCAACCCTGGATTTTAGTGTTATCACTAAACTTATCACTATCCCACCAGGGGAGCAAAAGCAAGAATGAGCAATATGTGATTTCTTTAATATACTTTTGTCAAATATTATTAAGTTAAAACCCGTTTTGTGGTAAAAATTCATTTCCACAGCAAACAGAGTATATAGAACTTAATATATTAATTTAAGCTAAACCTGTATCTTCTTAGCCCAATAAACCTTATAAAATATTACTAGGATTATAAGTAAAATTATTAATAAAAAACAGGTGTACCTAACTCTTCACATAATCATTGTAAATATTTTTGTGATACAGTATACTGTTTGATAGACCAGTGTATCAAGCTAGTTACATAATTTGTTGATCCATGCACAAAGCTATCTTTTATCTTAAGTAATTACTAAAAACAAATGTTATACTAATAATTATGCCACTAGCTTTAAATATTTCATGTGAATAAACTCTTGAAATGAATACTTTTTTTTCTAAGTACTGGTAGTTTGTTAAATATATAATGAACTATTTAAAGTTAACAACTAAAGAAAAGGAATATTTTTGTAATATAAATAAAAACAAGTCTGAAGAAAGACACATTAAAAACACCACAACAATGAAAGATACAGCAAAATAACAGCTTTGCAAATAAGCAAAAAACTTTGAAGACTTGCATTTATTACTTTAACTACATGATATGAAAATAAATCTTGTAACCAAACACAAAATGTTACTTTAATTAAATTTTAATTTTTTATAATAAATATTATATTTCGTACTTTATTTTCTTATGTAAAACAAACACCTGAACCATCTGTTAACAATTCATCATGAAATAACAGATATGTAATGAAAAAACAACATTTACTTGATGAACATGTTCCAGTTCAAGCCCTTCGTCCTCCAAATTGGCTTAAAAAACTCATCTGATATTCTCATGAGGACCACTGTCCTTCTCTGAAGATGGCTTGTAAACCAACACAAAGTCAGTTTGATGGTGTTCATCATCAAACAGAGAAGGTTCCTAGTTAATACAATTCCAAAATTTTGTAATTCTAATTAGGTTTTTATTTCATCCAAACAAAATCATTATTGGTTTGTCTGAATGTTTTGTTTCTTGTTCATAATGAAAATAATTTAATATATACATATACACTTGATCTTTATTCATCTATCAAAAATGAATCTGTATTTATAAAAAATTATTAATAGGCTTCTAAAGAGTACATAAACATATTTACTGAAATACCCTAGTGCCAGTTTGTAATTTCTGTACATGTAAAGCTCACGAGTTGCATAAATGAATAGGTTTTCTTACCACAGAACATGGGGAAACCTCCCCTAAACTTACTCCCACCCCAAAAAAATTCTTTCAAAATTTAAGGGTTTTATTTCTAAATGATAACTTTTGTAATAAAAAATAAGGGGCCCTTAAAACAGGACCATTTTAAACATACTTCTAAAAAAGATCTTTAGATATAAAACCAGACAATGTTTATAGACATAGTGTGTCTTTAGCACAGGAATCTTTTGCACCACAGAACTCACCAAATACAATTCTTCCCCTTGAAAAAAAGATTTTGAAAGAAAATCTTCTTTAAATGTTACAGAATAATTTATGATTTTGAAAAAAAAAAGCATTTAATTTCAGTGATTGATACAAAAAAATTACATTATGTACATTAAACCTGTAATATCAATTCCCTTGATAAAAAACAAGACATGTTATATACACAAACGGGCACAGTAAATATTTATATTATTAATAAATATACAAAATTTAATCATATCAAAATTACACTAGTGTTCTATATATATATGTATATAAAATGCTGGAAAGAATCAAGCCAACTTAAGGTGTATATAAGACATATTTATTCCACCATTCAATACCTCAATTATTGAACTACTTAATTCACATGATAGTTGTACATTAAAAACTGTTTATAAGATTTGATTTTTTTACATACACCATTAGAACTTTAAAATACAAGAAATTTGAATATTTGTTGATGTTTTTAAGTAAAAAATGTTAACAATGTAACTATTTTGTAATGATAAAACAGGAGAAGTGCTAATAAACATGCATTATGTAATAAATAATAAACAGATTCATAAACTCTTTTTAACTATTGAACAATGTAATGATACCTCTGTGGATTCCTCAATCTGAATATCACTTTCACTTGATGTTGATCTGATATCTTTAGCACTTTCATAAGTGCTTGACTCAGACTCTGAATCTAACAGAAATAATAATAATAAAAACAATTAAAGAATACACAGAAATGGTAATTTTTAATGTTGTTCACTGTTGAAATTAAAAAGTAAATTGTAAGGAAAATCTGGTTTTCTTATGTCCAAATGTTTTTTTACTTTTCAAATATTAACCTTTAAAATAAACAAACAAACACTACCTACACTAACCAGTCTTTTATATCTGCCAGGTTACGTTTTCAATGAGATAATGACAAACTGTAATTAGTGACCAATCAATCATAAAAAATGGCTCTAAATTAACTGTTTGTTGAATATAATCTCGTTAGCTGTAAATCTTTTTTTAGATATTTAAAAAAAATTCAGACTCAAAACAATTATAAATGTCATTTAACTACAGTGTCTCTACAAATATTTGATTTACCATTCGTCACTTGAGTTATACCAGTTTCAGAGAATTTCGCCACGAATGATTTAGCCTCGACAAGGGCAAATTGAGGGGTGAAATTCCCTAAAACTGGTATAATGTTTCAACAAGTGGTAAATGAAACAAGAGATCTTACTTCACATTTATTATTTTAAATCCCTCTGATAAATAATTCACAAGAATAAATTAAGAACATTAAGCATATTTTATGTACATATAAAACATTTTGTAGAATGGGCAAAAGCACATTTTTCTTTAGAAACAGTTGAAATGATGATATTAAATCAAAATTATTTTGATATATATAAAATGGCAAGAAAAACTTGTACCATTACAACACAGAAAACATGTTTCTTTTTCACTATTTATCTTGAAATATTTAATATTCTTATTCTGTACTTACCTGCTAAACTTCTTTGGCCTGTTTCCACATCAGGCTTTTCCCCACTCATTTTCTTAACGTTGAACAGCTAATCTGGATAACCAAATGTGACATTTACAGAAACTTTAAAAGACACTACACTTGCTAAATATAACCATATATCATTCAACCAAATCACATAAAGTTATTTAAGAATTATTAGATGTTTTAAAGACACAAATCTAGCATTGTAGAAGACAAATATTATCCAGATATTGAATCAATATCAACATGTACGTTCACAGACTGCAACAATGATTTGCATTTAACTTGATAAAACCATGTCAACTATCTTTATATAAAAAGCACTTTGATAAGAGACATCACATACATTAATGACACTTGTGTTAAGAGGTTTCATATAGGAATATTTAAAAAAATGTTTTTGATTTATTCTGTTAAAAAAGGTAGAGTAAATTTAACATCATATTTGTACAAATTATTATAATTTCAGAGATTAAAACTTCTTTTGTGTACAAAAGTTGTGCTATTTAAAAACAAACTAAAACTGATTCACTGTTCTTTTGTACCTAAGCTTTATGTAAATAAACTTTATTTTAACCCCAAGTTAATTCCAAAGAAAGTCCTACACCACAGTTATTCTTTTTCCAAAAGACATGAGGAAGCTTACATTACCCCCCAAAAAATACTCAACTCCACCTAAAGTTTTTGAAATTTCAAGGGATTTACATTTTGGAGATAAATTTTGTTTATTGCTAATTCAACTGTAGCATTTTAGACACTTGTAAAAAATAAAATGTTAGGGAGTGCAACAAAAACATGTTTAACAAACAGATTAATATGAATATCTACTTATTTACCACACAGTGATAACAATGATATTCACAACACAAAGAGTGATCACTTAACATTGTATTCAATATTCTAATGTCATAAATTATTATGTTATGCTATTACATTTTTAACTGATAGAATTTATTACATATTATTTGACATAAAATTTCTACTGAGAATTTATACTGATATGTACTGTTATTTGTTTGTTATGATTCATTACATTTTTATATTACATATGGTTTAGTTTATAATGTCGTGCAAAGTCACACAAAGGCTATTGATGCTAGCTTTCTCTAATTTAACAGTGAATGCAGCTAGTCATCACCACCCAAAGCCAACTCTTGTGCTACTCTTTTACCAGTGAATAGTGGGGGTGACTTTTATAACAAAATAACCTTAATTGAAAGGGTGAGCATGCTTGTTGGAATGGGGATTTGAACTCACAACCTTCAGATTGCAAGTGGAGTACCCTACCCATCTGACCATGTCAAACATATTATACATGAATTAGTATATATCACAAAAATTGTGCTATTACTGTTAGGGTATGTGAAACCTATTCTGTATGATTCCTCGAATTCATTAAGAATTCTCTGCTATGAACAAGTAGATCTAGACCTAATACGAACAAAATTTCCTTTCAACTGATGCTGTATGTGTTGTCCACTGTCTGATTTGGTTTAGCAATGTTTGATGTCCAACACAAAGTTTGGCCACATGCTATTTTGGAAATTTTTTAATGCAATCACAGACAAATTTATGCAGTTACTGTCTCTATAACATATTTTTGCCACAACTACTGCAAAAAAAAAAAAGAACTTGTGATATGTGAGAGGGATCTAGTACAATGTCTCTTCCATGGTTACTGACTCTCGCTTGAAAACAAACTAACTTTTGATGTTATATTTCTATCCATAAATAAAATTGCAAAAAAAATTTTGTGTTACTTTGATAAAGCATGAGATGCATACTTTGTGAAAAATTATAAGACTTGAATGAAGTAATCAAATGAAGACAACAACCAAAATTTATCTAATTTTGATAAATATTCTACAAATTGTTTGGACGATGTTTCATTCATGTACAACTGCTCCAAGTTTTTCTTTATATGAATTGAATCATCGTCTTTGTTTTGTTTTCAGACAAAACTTTTTTCCTACATTTTTATTTTCTAATCATCTTTAAAAATTTTTAGTCTCTTGTATTTGGCTGAAAAATGTGTTTGGCAATTGTTTTATTGAAATAGAACCATTTCTTTCTAATTTTGCATCGAAGTGTCAAATTTTTGCAACAGTGTAATTTCTAATCTTGAAAATACAAACTATAATTATCAAATTACATACCTCATTATATTTTTACTTTGAAACATAGTTTTAAGATGTCCTAAAAAGTATTAAAAAATAAATAAAATGGTAGACTATATAAAAATATATTTGGGTAAGATATCATCTGGTGAGACATTTTCCATTACCTTTTTGTAAAACTGCACATCCCATAAGGGCTGTTATAGATGACCTCAATTTTTTATTAGTCTGTGTACTGAAAGAGTAAGATAAAATATCTAAAACGTAAAAACTAGTTTTATTTATTAATTTAGTGTCTGTGTTGATTTAGAAATGTTTTTAATTAATAATTTCCATGATATAACAGCAAAATAGCTCAATTCAGAAACCATTAAGGTTAAAATCTAAACAGATATTTCCACTTCCATGAGACTTTATGCACTTGAGCCAAAGTTAAGTGATTCAATACTATATCATTAATTTAGGCTTAACTGAAAGAAAAAGAATAGTTCATAAAGCTGATTTATAGCAGCATGAAAAATTTTAACAAGATTTTGTTATTTACATTTTTTTAATTACATGATAAAGATTACTAAAACTTTTTCACTTGAAGTTGTAAACAAAAGTGAAGTAAAAATGAGATTTAATGAAATAATGTTACAAGTAGGTTTATTAGATCTGATGGTCAAGTTAGGTTACAAACAACATTAGAGTAAAATAATATTTAGCTACATGTGTTAAAACTATGAACACAAACTATTTAAATTATGCAATAAAGAAAGCTTGTTGAAGGAAAGGTGAGGGCACCTGGAGGCTCTTACAAAACTCAAACTGACCTGCTGTTGATGGATTAGACAAATGAGAAACAATGTGTTTCTAAGTTATGTGATTCCACAACTGTTTGTCACTTTAGGTTTAATTGTAAAAAAAATTTGTGTTTTGGGCTTACTTGTTCCATCACAATAAAGTCTGTTTACAGTTAAGCACAAAGCTGCAGATCAGACTATCTCTGGTCTGCCCAACACTGGTATCAAAACTTGATTTTTAGTGTTGTAAGTACACAGACTGGAAAGCGAATTATAAAAGTATTTATAGCTTATTTGATTTTGAGTTATATACAAATGCAAAGTAAAAATTACCAAAGACTTCAATAAACTCATGCATGTTTTTGTCAGAAACTACAAATATCTTTCCAACCAGACGGATGATGCTATAATACATTTCTACTGACATTTTTCAATTTTGGAAAGATATTTTATTAAAAATTATGCCTTACAGGATTTACCTTTGTCCTTCACATTCTTTGATTTTAGCATCACAATTAATGAATAGCAGGGAGAGACAACTAATCATGGATGGCTATTTATTCTAGAACTAGTTTTTTTGCAGGGTCAAATTATCACAATGCTTTTTAATATTAGATATGAAATGTAAACATTTTTTATGTAGAAAAAAACAGAAAAAATTAAGTTTTATATGATTTTCATAAATTTATACAGAAGTAATTAACTCATTAAACTCTTGCTCATTAAAATATAATATATAAGTAAATCCCAGTTGTCACTTTCACTTTGTGATGCTCATATTATGAGCAAATTTTAATTCAAGTTTCACTATTCTTACAAATTTGTTGAATGTGTACCAGAAAGTTTTATTTTCTCAATGTTTGTTTGTTTTCTTAATACAATAGTGGTGTTGAGTAAACAAGGCTCACAGAAAGAATGGAAGAAGACACTGTTTGTTTTGTTTTACAAAACTCAAACTCATCATAATTTTGACAAGTCAAGTGAAATTAATAAAAATAGAAAGGTTTAAACAAAACTGAACAAAAAACTTCAAAGTCAGAAAATTCCTTTGTGTTTGTAATTTAAAAATATGCTCATCATAACCTTCATAAAAATTGACTAGTTATATTAAAAATGATTGACATTATTACTTTTGATGATGACAAACGTCTATGTCTAATACTGAATACATCTTCTCTTTAATCTTCAGATAATTTTTATTATTTCAGGTCTTTATGTACATCTATCAGATCTGAGTTACATGTATAAACTGATCTTATAGGATGCCCAAACAATTGGGTTTCAGCCTTTAGTGTGATGTGTTAGGCTGATATTTATTTCTGCAAAATTTAAAGCAACACCTGGCACTGAACAAAGTTAACAAATTTTGCTGTTATGATGTACATCCAAATCTAAATCCAGGTTATACATTAGGCCAAAGTACTAACACTAGACATGTTTGGTTCTAATATTTGTCGTATGTCCAATGCACAGAAATGACTTTTTAAGATCTGGCCTATGCATGAGCCTAGAAGACCTATAGCATATAATACATTATGCAAAATTGTGACTTAATACAAATATTGCTATTTCTTTATTATCTTTATGGGCAAATTACGCGTACAGTAACAATTAGTATTAGTTTTATTTGAGAACCAGATAACTTGACGTACTTTTAGGCTTAGTAATCATATTCATAAAAGAAATTTTCCTTTAGTGTTTACCGATCCAGAATACTTCTAATATTTATAATTGAACACTTTGTCTCAACGATGAGTATATATGAATGCAACTTTTAAGCTCCGAATATCCAACAGTTACGGTCACATATACGTGTTTTTTTCTGAAGAATGCGATATCCTTGTTAAAAAGTAGTTTTAAAAATTATCGTGTATTTTCAATTCTGTATCAGACTGCTAAACAAATGCCAACACTAAAACAAACAGTTGAAAATAAAAGCAATAAAGTTAATAAACTTAAGAAACGATTTAATGCGAAAAAATACCTTAAAAATATTCTTTATACAAAATTTCCTTTACTGATTCTTTATTTTTGAATTGTAACGAATGCGCTTAAGGGACAAAGGAAGGCAACTGTGCAGGTTCTGCAGGAAGACATGCGCATTGCATATGACAGAAAATATGTCGTTCGCCTTTTTCTGCTTGTCATTATTAATATTTATTTTACAGCAGTAATATTGTTGTTTATCCGTTAAATAGCCATTAAAATTAAAATTTGCAAATAACAACTGCGTCAAATTCTATTTGTAGATAAAGATTGAAATTTTATCGTGACAACATATAAACTGTGTATGAGTTACCACATAAAATCCTTTAAAAAAATTAAACTTCGATAATTATGCACTGTACTTTTATATATGTTAAAACGGCTCGTTTGGGTTGAGAATTTTTTTATGTAAAGAAGCAAACAACATTTTGACCTTCCTTGGTCATCGTCAGAGTTACAAAGAAAAAAAGAAGTAACTTACATGTGTCAGCTGACCACATGTTTAGAAGCGGTGTTGAATTTCGCGAAAAATCTACTCGAGGGCTGTATGCACTACGAGAAAATGGAGCCGCTGCTAGTTGTTTATTTCCTTTTAAACATTAGTTATAAATCTGTAGTTTTCGTATACGTGTATTACCGACGAGTTGCTCTTGGTAACAACAGACGATAAGCCTAAAAGTACTGCTACCGCAACTCATTGGGTCGGTGATAAACTTACGGACTTCCAGCACTAAAATTTGGTTTTTAGATTCACCACGGTAAACAGTTTGGATAATTCATTTTACAACTTTGCAACGAGAATACAATAATAACACCTAAAATGATTTCAAGACAACAAGCACTATCATCGGAAATTTGAAATTGTCTCTTCTTTTTTCTTTGCACCCTAGTGGCACAGAAGTATGTCTGACAACTCGCACCGGTAGAAACCGGGTTTTGAATCATGTGGTGGGCAAAGCATAGATAGCCCGTTGTATAGCTTTGTGCTTACTTCTAAACAAACCAAACAAAAATATTTTGCCTTTAATAAACAGTAACACTTTTGTTTTGTGTTTCAACAGGAATACACGACTTGCTTCGTTTTTCAACGCATGACTGTTGTTTTCTCTTTAACAAGAATACATGACTTGTTTGGCAAGAAAAAAAAGAACATTTTATCCATAATTTACAACTACCGACTAAAACGAAGTAGAAACAAACACTCCAACATATCCTGAAAGATTAATTCTTGGTATAACTCTCATATATCTTTCAAATAATAATGTCACCATTAGGGTCGCGATCTCATCAAACCGAAAAATTAGAAGCAAGTCTAAAAGAAACAATTGAAGCTGAATGTGTAGTACTTACACATTTTGATATCCGTGTAGGAGAGTACGCAGATAGGCTATTGTGTTGTTTTGTAAGTACCAACAAACAAAACAATGAAGAGTTATTTTATTTTTCATAATCTATAATTAATTGTTATTTATAATTTAAAAATATGTAAATATAGAGTTATACAAAATGTAACCAGTATGTGGCGCAGAGGTTTTCTGTTGTCCATAGTTTACTAATTCATTCTGAAAGTTGAGGATGTTCGAAAGGGAATTTACAGCTTTCGGTTATCATAAAGCAAATAACTTTCGTGTAAATGGTGAGTTAAAATGTTTTACTTTATGGTTGCCAAACTTTCTTGAAGATATGTGTGTAATCAAATGGACAGATGAACCGAAACAGAATCATATCGGAACCAACAAAACAAAGATAGGTGTTAGAATAGAACATTTTAGAACAATATTTGCTCTACCACCAGCAATAACACAATGCTTCGATAGCTTCTGAGACTGATCAGCTATTACATCAAGATTCCCTTTTCTCTATTGTTTAGATTATTCCCATCCAAATTATTATTCATATAATAACCCAGTAGCATTATTTTGCATTTATTACAATTAAATCCCATCTGCCATTTATTTGCCCAATTCACTGAATGATATAAATCTTTCTGTAAATCAGTAGCATTCTTTTCACAGGTAGTAACACCCTATGTCTTAATGTAATTTAATTATTTATTGACCATTCTTTCATCTGTGTCATGGATGCATATCAAAAAGAGCAAAGATCCTAAGACTTGAACCCTGAGGTACCTCATTTGTGACATTAATCTAGTTTGGTTGAACTACATTTGTGACAATCCTTTCTTCCTGATCTACTCTTACTCTCATCAACACAATAGTAACCTTTTGAAAGAATATCAGAAGATTTTGTAAGGCAAGGTTTTCCATCAGTGAAACCACGTTAGCTGTTTGATAAAATTCTAAACTTGGTTAAATAACTTTTTGAAGTTTTTTGTTGTTGTTTTTTTTTATCAGACTCTCCAAAATGTGATCTACAACTGATGTAAGACTAATGGGTCTGTAAGTACTGGAACAATTTTCATCACCCCTGTTGATAAGAGAAGTTACATTAGTTAATTTTCAATTTATTTTGTTTCTCATTAATTTTATTTCCAATACTCTTCATGAGCCAACATTGTTTTTACTTGCTGCTACCCTGTTCTTTATGTAAGGAAAATATTTACCTTGAATATTGAAAAATTTTTCTTTAAAAAATTTCCATATTTGCTTTGTGTCTCAGCATAACACAGCTGCCCAATTCACAATGGATAATTCTTGTTGCTTTCCTTCAAAATTTGATTTTTAAAATTTGGAATCAAAATATTCTGAATTCAATATCCAGGAAAAATATCAAACTTAATACAACAGTGATCACTTGTACCCATGTGTTCTCCAATTTCCTACCTATATTTTTGAAGCTACAACAAATATCAAATAGTAGTTTGTAGTAAGACTAAGGGAAGCAAAATTTTAAAAAAGTTATTGATGCATATATATAAATACAGGGAGCAGTGTGTGTGATTGCATATATATAAATATCATAACATGTATTATATAAGCCAGATTATTTTTATTCATTCTCGATGGATGGGAAACACACTACCACTCATGGTTATATCTACTTTTTACATGTTGCATGGCAGTAATGTTAACTGTAACATATTTCAGACTAACCAAATCATGCTACTCCAAACATCAGCTCCTTATATTTGTGCAGACAGCTGTAATATCACTTTAAACATGATGTGGAATAAGTGATTAATGAAGCAGATCTTTTGTGTTAATTTTTACAGTAACTGGATATTTACATTGATTCAATTCAGTTGTTTGTTCTATGTATTTTGCCAAGTGTATCTATATTATTGGTATCTGTATGAGGCATGATTTATTCACCATTTTACGAAAATTACAGATCTGATTACTTAACATCTTTCAATGTGCTTTTTTTGTCAGATGTTCTGACTATAAAAGATGCAACCAAGGTTTCCCTGAAGGAGAGAGATATTTATGTAACTTATCTTCTACAATGCAGTATTTTTTCGTGTTGATAGTTCTTGTGTTATGTCAGTTACTCTTTCAGGAATTATTAGCGATATTTTAACTTAAACCATCAAATGTAGTATTTCTATTGAGAATACCTTAGTCAATTAAATAACACAACATAAAGAAAACAAAACACTTTCATTTGAACCAAAGTCTTATCAGTCACAGAAGTGAAAAATAGTGATGGCATAAAACAGGAAAAATAATTTATCCCCAATCCTGACTGTGTCTTGGGTAAAAAGGACCAGTCCAAGAATGTAGGTTAAATGATACAACATCCTGTGAACAGTCAGCACAAAAAATAAACTTTCAGGTAAAGGTGAGACATCACATACGAGACTCAGATCACAACCAAGTGTCGAAAAATGGCATGTTATGCAACCTTAACATACCAATACCCAAAGACCCCAAATCAGCTTGAGGAATTTGGAAAGTAAAGGAACTGAAAAAATATTTTCTTGTATCAGATGGTAGTCAATATGGCCATCTTTTACAGGGAAGATGCAAAAATATTTCCCAAATAGCCAGATCGAAATACATGTTATGATTGGCACTTAAGACTGAAGTGGATTCAACCTCTTCTCAATCCACCATTGTCAATGTGTTTCATTTTTGTAGATAAATATCCATCACAGAACAAAGCAAAAACCGAGGAAGACACATAGTAACCTTAAAAATTAAATGCTTGTACTATGCAAAGAACTGCATAACCTCCATACCTGTAGCTTAACTTCTGGATAGCTGGGTGTGCCACGTCAAATCATGCTGCCTCCACAGAGGTGACTAAAGATGAAATAGAAGAAGTAGCCACTTATGAATGTACTGCAGAAACAGGAACAGGATGCAAATCTAGTGCTATCAACAGGACCCAATAATGGAATGGAACAAATCATTGCTAATACCTTGAGTAACATGACAATTGAAGAGAATGCCAAGAATTGTAAATCTGTCATACCCTAATGGAATGCATCCTTTGCCAAAACCAGGCACAACCAATCAACTACTTTGTTAGAACAATCTGTCTTGGTTTAACCTGTTCAGTGCCATAGATGAGATAACTCGTTCAAACCGATCAGTAACACAGTGCCATGGACAAGTTAATTTGTTCCCAATAATACTGAGCTTCAACGCTAGATCTCAGCATCACACGTGCATTTGACGTACTTACAAACTGTTTCACTTTCGATCCAATGGTGCGCAGTGCGAGGCAATGAAGGTGATGAAAAAAGCTTGTATGATTCAATAAAACCAATGTGATACTGATGCTAGTCTGATGGTAAAAACCTCAAACTGCAGCACCTGACCCTTGTGCACAAAAAATGCTGATAGTGTTGGTGTACCACCACTGTGGTAATGTGCAAAAGGGAACCAACTACAAAAAACTTGGACATCCACAATTCCAGTAAAATAAATGGAAACTCAGAATGAGGAATGAGCAACTTGTGTACCTTAGAAAATCTAAGCATTGATACAGATGAGAAAGATTAACAACTGGACACCAATTTCTTGTCTTCTTATGACCAATAATTGATGGAAATAAAGCCCTGAAAGAACTAGTACTCTTCTTACCCCAACACCAACCAAACTCTGATAGCCATAAGTTCTAAAGTCTGAAGATCTGCAAGTAATGGATATGCTACAGGTTTGATTGATAATGACAAGGAAGGTGTAAAGTAAGTGGCTAACCCTGATTTAAGGATATGTAGTTCCCACAGGTTCTTGGTTAAGGTTACTACATGTCCAAAAATTCTTAGGGCTAAGTTGCCACAGACCCTGAAGGTAGAAAATGATCACTGATGCTGCTGGCAGCATTCAGACCAAGCAGCAGAAGCCTTGGATATGAAAAGAATCTATTTTGGTACCAATGTAAGAAGAGGCTAATGCCAGGTGGTCAGGACCCTTGAATAGGCACAGATGTATAATCTTTTGTAAGTGCAATGAAACATGATACATCAACAATGACAAAGGTGAATGTAACAGCATGTGTGCATGCTTACAATGAGTTCAACTTGTCTTCAGTGAAGTTGATGATCCTGAGAACCTTCCAACAGTTTGTTGTCAGGAAAAAAAACACATTGGATTTTAAGAGTTGTAAGTCCATAAACTTTCCACTATCCCACCAGAGGCCATTGACCTATTCAGGTTAACTACAAACTCCACCTTAAAACCCCTACGTGAACCTGACGATGACCGAAGAAGGTCGAAACGTTGTTCGCTCTTCTATGTAAAATATTTTCTCAACCCAAACGAGGCGTTTTTGCATATAAACTTACCACTGTCCCATGAAGAGACTGAAAAGCTAACAGGCCAAAGGAAGGTGCAGGAAAAAACTATTCTAAGTTCTTTCCGGAATGTCATGAAGCACCCATAATTGCAGCCTCAGGGCCTCATCTTCCAAAAAACACCAAACCAAATATATTTTTCAATATCACAATAAACAAAATCACTGAAAATTGGTTTGATAATCAATTTTTCTTTTTAAAAAGATCAACCAAGTGACATGAAGAATGCTCAAAGTATCTCTGAAAATTCACAGCACTGGAAAACCCAATAGTGATACTGTCAAGCAAAAGTGGTAACTTTATCTGATTATGATGTTTACATATAGAACCAGGATACCAACTGATGTAGATGGAGAGTGTAACAAGACAAATATCACTTAGGGCAATTAAGTGTGATATAAAAGAATGGAACAAGCAAGACAAATGAAGAAATACTGGCAGTCAAGTAATAGCTGTAGTGTGAGAGGAAGTATGTTTTGGAAACAATACATGTAATTTAAACTTTAACTTTTTATTGGTTATATATAATGTAGTATTAAATGTTACAAAGGACTATCAGCAATTTGTGAAATAGAGGATGTGGCAGATTGGCATGTCAAGTGAGCAATTTTCTAGTTTATGGCCTTGTACACAAAGATTGAAGACTATAAACATTTCACTCTGTTGAAATAATAATTATATTATAATAAGCAGCTTATATTAAATTGTGTATTTCTGAAAGGAAGGGTCAATAAATTAAATACAAAGAGAGACTTAGAAAGTAAATTATCAATTCTATAACTAAGGAAGATTGAGAATATTTTAAAGATACTTCCACATAAAATTAGGAACTTAAATATGGTATAATATTAAAATTTATATTTATTAATAATGTTTTGACATTAGGTTTAATGCAATATATTAATATCAAAGTAGATTAATTGGATTTTGAATGTAATTATGTAGAAAGGTTGCAACATATGCAAAATAGGTTAATGTATAGTTAGGATTAACACCATCAGCAATTTTAAGCATCATTTAATCATTACTTTATCCATATTATTGTGTAAATCAATAACAGCATACATCCAAACACTGAGGTATGCCTACTTGTGACATCAATCAAATTTAATTGAACTCCATTAAAAAAAACCAAAAAAAAAACCTCTACCTTCTTCCATCCAGCCATCTTTCTATTCAAAGAGCAAATTTGATCTCAGAATGGCTGGTATGGGTATTAACACTTTTATTGATAAGGAGAGAACAATGTTTCAACTTTCCTAGGTCATCTTTAGATTAAAAAAGAGAGCTTTAGTGTGACTGTTGATGGATATTTCTTATGGACAAGAGTATAAACAGGTACAGGACTGTAGGGGTGTTGCAAGTGGATGTTAAGTTATTAATTAGTATACGTAGAAAGGTGTTCCTTTATATTCGTTTAATTTTGGTTTTCGTTGTTGTATAAGTAGGGTTTATTTGAATTTGTGTTTGTTTATATTTGTTTTTCTACTTGATATCTGGGTGTTTTCTATGGTTGTGTTGTTTATTTGATTTGCAGTGTTCAAAAACATGTGAAAGTGTGTTTTTGTGTTTATGAATCTAGTTTCCATTGTTTCTGCTTATTTCCCCGGAATAGAAGTCATGGCAGTTGTTGTATTGTATTTTATAAATTATGTTAGTGTTGTATTTGTCAGTGTAGTTTTTACATAGTATGGACTTTAGTTTTGTACCTGGTTTTTGAATAAATTTGATGTTTACTGGAACGTTGCATTTTAAATTTTTTTGAAATGTTGGTTATTTTATCACTGATGTCGGGGACATATGGTATGCAGCAGTATAAGGTTTTGTAGTTTGTTGTATCTTGGGATTTATTGTTGTTTGTTGTTAGTCTAGGTGTGTGTGTATATATAATTTGTTCCATGGTTTTTGAGGAAAAGTGTCATTTTATTTTGTCTAATTCATCGTTAATTTTATCTGGCGACCATAGTTTTGTGGCTGTGTTTATTTGGTTTCTTAATATGTTGAGTTCTTGTTGTGTTTCATGTGCTGAGTCCCAGGAACGTATAATCCAGTATGGGTGATTATTCTGTGGATTTCTGTTTTGAATCGTGTATCAGTTCTAGTGGTTTTGAGGTTAAGAAATCCTATTTGGTTAGTTTTTTCCTGTTCACAGGCCAACTTAATGTTGGAGTGTATCAAGTTAACGTGATTGAGAAAACTATGTGTTCTGTAGATGCGAATCTAGCAATTGTTTCATCAACATACCTGTACCAGTATAGTGGTGGATAGAAGGCTGAATTGATCACTTGTGATTCAATCTGTGTCACAAAAATGTTGACATGGGATTCCCCATACTTATGCCATTTATTTGTAGATAGTTTTGGTAGTAGTGAATTCTATAAGGGTTACTAATTGGTTGCTGGGGGATGTGTGTCAATGGGTTGAGATCTTGGATATAAAGTTCTAAGGCTATCTTGTGGGTTTCAGTTGTTGGGACTTTGTGAAGATGGAGATTACATCAAAACTGGCCATTAAGGCTTTATGATTCAGTTGATTATGAATATATTTAAAATTGAAGAGTCGTTGAAAAAGGATCCAGCTGATGTTACATGTTTAGTAAATCCATAAACACTAAATGTACATTCTTACCCTTATCTACTTAAGCAGTAGCGTCTTCAAAGAATGTCATAAGATTTGTTAAGCAATATGTCCTTTGCTGAAACAATGTTGGCTACCTGAATCTAAAATTTTGTTACTTGAACTTAGAAAACACATTTTATCATACTTTCAAAAATATGTTTATGCTACTGATATAAGGCTAATAGGCTTGTAATCACCTGGACAATTTTTATCACTTCCCTTCAAAAGTGTGGTATCATTATCCAACTTCCAACCTGCTGATACCTGCCCACTATTCAAGAACTAACAAAAAATATTATCAAGTGGCTTACATATTCCCATTTTAACATCCTTCAAACTCCTTATGGAAATATTATCTAGTTGAGGAACTTTATTACTCTTTAATCTTCCAGTTATTTCTTAACAATTTCAGAACTGATATGATAACATTGTTCAATATTGTCTCCATCTTGCAAATGACTAACATCAGGGATATTTGTTTTAATCAGACAAAAATGAACACCTCACCAACCAAACTGTAAGAGAGTCCAACAATAAATGATCACACAGAGTCTAAGATTAGGCTTAAATTGCATATGTATAAAATGACCAGGCTTCAAAGAATTTGAGTACTAACTATAAAATGTTTCCTCATGATGCTACTACCACTCACAAAAGAGATACAAATGAAAAAGAGGAAATTTGATGGGTGGAATTTTAACATCACAAACTAAGCAAACACACGAAATGACAGTGAAGGATGAAGTTTGATTAGAGCATGATCAGAATTTAAAATGCATGTGTCTCTTTCACTTAACTCAACTGAATAAACATTGACAAGGAATATGATCCATCCCTCGTACAAGAGTAGGGCACACTAGCTGTATTGTGGGTGACTCGCACTGCACAGTGCCACCATTGCTCTACTTTTCACCATATTGTATTGTGCTGTACATAATCACTGAAGAACTCTACAAGATACACCATCTAAGCAGTCAGGAACTGGTAAGTGGCAAGGACATCCTTATTCTACTTGAATGGGGAGAGGGTGGAAATTAACATCTGGGAAATGCAAATAAATGCCCAGATCCCCATTAAACATCTGCCAGAAAGATTTTTTCCTATAGACAGTGCAAGAGATGACTGTGAAACACTATTTTGAAAAGCTGGCAAATGCAAGCCAAAGAAGTGGTCAGTTACTTCTTTGGTGCTGACTTTTTCCGTGATAGTCCATGGAATGGTACAGGCATGGTCGGGCAAATGAGTAAGTTTAATACCATGAAGATAATTAAGGTGGTCTTCCAGAACTCCCTTCCTCAAGAGTAGGCACTGTTCGAACCAGGACAAATGGGGTGTGGGCATTTTCCTTAACCTACAGCCTAGTGTGAATCTTAGGAAATATTCATACCATGGGAGGCAAAATCAACAGCTGGTGAAAGAATATAATGAAAAAACAGTGTACTTATCTTTCTCAAAAACTGTAGATTGAAGAATATCAAGAACAAGGAGATGAAACTATCAAATCATGAAGACTGTTCATGAAGATGAATGTGTTTAGATTAATTCATAAGTCAACCTGAAGGTGCAAATGAGACACAAGAAAGTAAGATAGATGACAAATTTGAGATAAAGTCTGCAAGCATCAGTATCCAGGTAAGAATACATCAACATAAGGAGCTGGCAGACCTATCTAGTAAGTGTAGGAAGCAATAGGTCTCCAGATAAAGATTAAAAACAGTGATGGAAACCACAAAAAAAAAAGACATTCATGCCATCTGATAATACATAAACCAGATACAGCAGATTGTCCAGATCCAAATAAGAATAGAGGTGAAAGATAGAAGGGAAGGAGATAGGAGATAAAGAATGATCACTTTCCTGATAAGCTGAAGTATTGAAAAGAAAACTTTGATCTGGGAGGAGAAATAAATAAGCATGGTGAAAAGGAGTGTGGAAAGAATTGACAACATATACATCCAAATGAAAGATACCACAGTTGAAAAGGAGAAAAAAAAATGTCTTTAGAGAAAGATGGTACAGATATCAAGAAGCCAATGTTTCAAATAGGACATGTGTGAGAGCATGTAAAACTACATGAAAGTCTCAGTCAGGCAAAGAGATTAGTGAAGAAGGAAGGACCAAACAAAGTGGAAAAAACAGAGGAAAGAAACACCTGATGGTAACAAGAAAGGATATGTGTAGCTGACAAATTTGTCCACTAATCAGTTATGGCAGAGACTGAAAATCCATAATTGAACAATTATGTGAAAAAGACCAAAATATGGACAATGTCAAGACAACCTGGGAGTTGCAAATGGCAGATGGAACAACTATAAAGAACTTGCAACTTCCATTGACAAAGTTCAAAGATGACAGGAACGGGATAAGAAGGCTAAACAATTCAAAAGTCCAGCCCACCAGGAAGTGGAGTAAAGAAATTCCACACAAGAAGAAAGGGTGACATCACATAATATTGGAGCAAGAAAGGGGGAAAGGGCAGAGGATAAGGGGATTTCAAAGCTAAATGAAGAGAAGAGGAAGCCAAAGAGGAACCAGCAACAGGACCCAATGAGGAGTGTTATATATAAAGGCCGTGACAAAAGGAACAAGATGAAGAATGGAATAGACATTCAGAAAAAGGTAAGAAAAGTCTTGGCTGAAAGCATCAACCATCAGAGATTAAGAAGGAACTGAAAATCAGATAAATGGAAGTTTGGTGTTGATAGCAGTGGCAAAGGTATTAGGAGCATGCCCAATGAGAAAATGAGAGTGACCACTCTGTAGGTAGAATCCAGTCTGGTCAAGAAAGGTGATCTGTTTTAAGGTTTAGAGCCATAGCAATTCAATTCAAGCTGTAAAGGAGATAAAGATATGATAAATCTGGTGAAGCATGACTTACAGACGTTTCCTCAACTCTAAAGAGAGCCCAGAATAAGTGATATGAATCAATTTTTGTACTCACCTCAACAAAGTAGCCATGGATTAATCATAGGAACTGAAGGATCACAAAGAATAAAAAGTCATATCACATCTAAAAGCATTCTGAGAGGCAACATAACACTTCAAAGGCCTCACTGGATATAACAAATGATCAGAATCCAATCAATTATAGAGGTGAGGAATGGCAGTTCATTTAGGAATATGAGCCATGAAAAATTGACCTGAGGGAAGTACAGATGGGGGAAAAGTAAATAGCATGTTTATGAAATAATTGGTGAAATGGCTTCAAGGTTAGTGTAATGAGGTAAGAACATATATATATTCTTCTAAAACTTTTAGTGAGACAACAGATTTTAACTCAATTTACATCATTAACATTGTTTAATTATCAAGACATCTCAAATGTATTCAAAATACTAGTTCTATTATGTGCTGCATTATCCCAATTGTGGGATTTAGGAAAGAGTATCCACTTTGGGCCTTCATCTATGTTCAGTTTGTTTCCAACTCCAGTCACCAGAAAAATGAAAGTCTGGCTGTGGACACAAAATTTGGCTCTAGACATAGCAAGCCTGGATAGTGGCTCACCTAACATGCTGCACATGGAAGACATGTTGAAATAAATTCAAATGCAGATATGTCAAAAAACACTGTTCAAACATCTTGTTCTCTTCTCCTTTTCCAACAGAAGCTGAGGTAATATCACAACCTTTTATGGGTACACATTTGAGGCAATGATGCAAGCAGTAATAAAATAGTAGTGTCTACCAACACTAAATGTTAGCCAGAGTTCCAAAACGTGTAGGTTGTGCAACTTGGACCTCGCAAATGCAACAACATTCACATTAGCTTCTTCATGCCTGCATGGATCATCAATGTCTTGTAAGCACATGATCAAACTGAGTGATATACAACTCCATCTTACCAATAACATGACCAAGTTAAGTGTTGTACAACCCCATTCTCTTAATGCAAATCACAAAAAGTTTGTGGGTGAGATAACAAAAGACATCCTGTTCCACTGTTGCAGAGACAAGCAGCCCAATGTTTCAGAATGGTTGTTTTGTACGAGACCTACCTCTGGAGCTTATCCCATGAACATTCCATTGTCTATTAAACTGGGCTATTGGCTATATATTTGTCCCAAACATACAGACTATGAATATTTTAAAGTTTTAGCCTGATGAGAATACAAAGTTAGTATCTATATATACTTCAAAAATTCTAGCACTACTTGATTTACCATGTTTATAATACTTCTTTCACCAAAAATGTTCATACTAACTTTTGGAGATAATCCAATGGAAATACTGTTGCAAATTACTTCAAAAAATAGTGCAAAGTTTTACAAGTGGTGTCATTATTGTGCTGCAACAGAAATTTTTGCTACTGTAGAATAATGATCCAAGTTACCTGTAACTGTTTTTCAGACAAAACCTTCCCCCTGATAATTTTAGGGTTGTATCAGGCACATTTGATGTCAGTTACCAATCTTTAATCTCTATTATTTTATTTACAGAGTTATGATAGCAGAATTTGTGATAAACATGACCATGAGTCCTACAAAATAAATCCACTTTTTTTATCCTGATTCAGATAAGAAATGAAGTCACCAACTAAAAAATATTGAAAACAAGCAAAACAATTCTGGTAAGTTTTGCTTTGTTAGAAAGAAATATGGCAGTAACTATCACAAGAAATATTTTACAAAATGGTATGTGGCATTTCCTTAAACTTGTCCTCTCTAGTAGGACAAGCACCATAACATAAGTTCAGAAATTCTTCCATAATAAAGGTATGATTCATGTACATAATTTCAAGTTTTGCCAGAGAGAGTAAGAAGTTGCTAGATGAAAAAGAGTTGTCATGGCAATCATTTTTTGGTTTTGTAAATCACATTTAACTTCATTAATATTATATGCAGCTCCTTACAAAAGCTTTCTGAAAAGTCAACTTAAATCTACTTTTCATCATTATTCAGATAAGAAAAAAGTCTTAAACAAAACTTGACAGGCAAAATTTTTCCTTTGTAAAACAATTTTGTCTGGTTTTACTTTTATTATTAAGTCAAAATATGGCAGTATAAATTAAAATGAATGATTAAATCAATGGTTAATGATGTTTTACTGAAGTCCATTATCAAAAACAGCACAACAATGAGCTTCACAATTCTGAAAAAGAGTTAGTGTGTAGTTGTCTATAAATTTTACCAGCTTACACCTTATTTTGAAACCTAAACTCTTGACCTATCATAGCTACCCTAACCAGTCTTTACCCAACTGAGAGTCGTTCAATAATCATGTGTTACATTTAACTATTTCTGCCTCTCTTTCAAAGAACTTGAGATTGTGGGGATACTGGTAATGTCTCATCAGGTTTTGAAAATAAAGGACAATGTCTCACCCAAATATTTTTATATGATCTGTGTTTTTATCTGTTTGTTATTACTTTTTTGAAGCATTTTGAAAGTTTGTTTACTTGTTTTAAAGCAAGAATTTGACTATGTGAGGAAAATTACTTCAAAAGAATGTTTGTTTCCAAATGAGAATTTAGGTAGGTAATTTGGTAATTATAATTTGTATTTTTCAGGATAAGATATTAAACATTGTTGCATAAAATTAGAATCTCATTAGAAAAAAATGGTTCTATTGCAATAAAACATTTGTCAAACACATTTTTCAGTTGGATACAAGAGACTAAAAAGTTTATTATTGGAAAATGCAAGACATTTATATGAAAAAAATTTGTCTGAACATAGAACAAAAAATGATGGTTTACTTCATGTAAAGAAAAACACAGAGCAACCACCCACAACTGAAACATTGTTCAAAAACATTTCTTAAATATTTATAAAAACTGCAGAAATTTTGGT
Organism: Tachypleus tridentatus; assembly: GCF_004210375.1. Taxonomy (NCBI): domain Eukaryota; kingdom Metazoa; phylum Arthropoda; class Merostomata; order Xiphosura; family Limulidae; genus Tachypleus; species Tachypleus tridentatus. The sequence continues at coordinate 68,758,082 of NC_134827.1, read as the reverse complement.
GGTCGACTTCATTTGATTACTGCATTCAAGTCTTGTTCTAATTTTTCATAAAGTATGCATCTTATATTTTATTAAAGTAATCCCACATTTTTGTAATACTGTACTTATGAACAGGAATGTTACATCATAAGTTATTTTGTTTTAGAGCACAAGTCAGTGATCATGAAAATAAGAAATTGTCCTGGATCCTAAGATTATTGGCATATATCATATTCATTACAGAAGACATTTTAAACTTAAGATGTAAATGCTTTTAATATGCTATCCCTGCCTTAGAACTTCAAGAAAACACTACTGACCATCAATTTAATTATTCCTTTTAATCAAGACAACCATATTCCCTCTTATTTAATAAAGTAAAATCAAAACATGACAAAACAGGTTTAAAAAGAAAGAGCCCCTACCTTACTAACCTGTTGATTGACAATTTATTATCTAAGTGAGGATGAAAGAAAAGATTTAGTTTTAACATAATAATCAGAAAGCTTTTTTAAGGTGTCACATAGAGTACCAGTGCAGAAAAACTACCTCAGTCAGACAGCTGGATAAGTTATTTAAATGGATTGACGACAGGCTATGTGGAAGGATGGGAAAAGTTAACACAGTTCAGACAAACTAATGTTACAAATAGTGTGACCTGTGATAGGATCACTGCTTTCCTCATTTACATTACTGAAACACTGTTAATTAAGTTTACAGAAGATACAAACATCTTCAGTCAGGAGATGATTTGATTTTGCACAAACTTAGATTAGTTGATTGTTAGGCAAATACATGACAAATGGTATATAATTATAACAAGTATAATGTCATGCACTGGGATTATCACTACAAGTTAATGATAAACATTCAGATTGGAATGCTTTTAATTATGTTGATGAAATTAATGATTCAGGACACTGGCTGAATTCTTAAGCCTTCGTGACAGTGTTCTATTACATATGGTAAAGCAGTAATTTTGGGTTGAATATACTGACTATCAGTCTCAGATGGCTACAGTATCATTAGTCACTATTCAGGCATCATCTGGAGTACTGCATGCAGTTTTGGTCTCCATATTGTAGTAAGTACATTGAGTTGATAGATATAATTCAGAGAAAGGTCACAAGGATATTATTTCTTGGATAGATAGGTTGAACTATGATAACAGATTGTTATTTCTTAATTACTTTTCTCACATAAAGAGAAGGCCCAAAAATGATTTGAAAAATTCAAAACTATCAAGTAAATAGATCAACCTTTTTTGTGTGTTAAATTCTAAGGATGGTAGGTCAAACAAGAGTTCACAAATTTAAGATCTGGAAAGGTCAAACTCATTTCCAGTTGAGGATTTTCTCTTTCAATAGGGTGGTGAATGTGGGGAAGAATCTGTCATCTATAATGCAATTCTACAGAAGTTTAAGAAAAAGAGCTGTTGAACATTTGGAGGTGGATTTAATAATTAAGTTTTATAAGAAAGGTTGGGAGTTAAGAGATAATAGTACTAAAATGAGCAAAATTACCTAGTGCAGGGGGTTTCCAACGTAAGAGTGCCCGAGGGCCACAACTACAGTCACGAGTCTAATGGTGGGCGGCATTATATTTTTGTCAAATTAGGGCTTGTTAGTGTATTACATAATGCAAAATAAAGAGTAATAGATCCATGGTAGGGTTAATTTATGTCCTTTCAACATGGTAAAATGTGTTATGATTGGGGAAGGAGTTAATCTGAATGGGACTTACTTTATGTTACATGATATTTGGATGGACATATTTGCAAAAAAAGATGTATTTCATTGTGAAAATAAAAGGAAAATATAACTTAAACATGTTCAATTATGTAATGAATAAATTTATTGAAAAAATGCTGCATATAAAAGAAATTAGAATAGCAAACATATCTATGATATTTAATATACAAGTACATAAAATTTTCAATGTGAACTATGAGGTCGCTCAGCAACACTGACCAAAGCAAGTATGTTGACATGGAGTTCTGTCATTGCTAGTCTTAGGAGGTGAAGTAGAGAAAAATCTGTGAGGCGACATCTGTTGTGGTTCTTAATGAATTTCATAGTGGAGAACACACTTTCACATATATATGTGCTACCAAACATTGATGTCATTTTCTGTCCAAAGCACACAGATTTGAAAATTAATTTTTTGAAAGTAGTTTAAAGAAATCTGGTCCTTCTTCTTGTCTAGTTTGCAGAAAGGGATCAGCTTGCAAATCACATAATTCAAGTTGAACATCAGCTTGTCGATTTTCTATGTTAACACAAAGAGGATTATTGAACAGCTCTATCCTGCTTTTTATAATTTCAAATTCTTTGAATCTTGCATTAAACACATCAATAATATCTTCAAAATTTACACAAAATTCTGAAAAATCAAGTGACTCGTCATCTTTGAACTGTTCTATTAATTACTGACAACTCAGAAAGTGGGCCAAGTCATTGTTTTCTAAGTAAACTTTGAAAATTCTTAACTTCTTTTGAAACCCATTTACGTTTCCCATTACATCTGATATCATCTAGTTCCGCCCCCTGGAGTTTTAGGTTGAGATCGTTAAGGTGAGTGGTGATGTCTGTGAGAAAAGCCAGTTGTATCAGAAAATCCTTACTTTTGAGCTCTTCTTCCAATTGTGTTGTATCTGATGAAACAAATTGATTGAGGAATACAGGAATTTCTTTCCTTATTCCAAAATATTGTTCAAAACACTTTCGGGCACTGAGTCACCTTACTTGGTTTTAAAGTAAGTATATGCTGCTTCCATATCCTCCAAGAATTGCTTTAGCTGCCAATGTAAAAGAGCTTTGTTTCCTCCTCTTATCAAGTTAATAACTTTGACAAATTTAAAAACTTTGTTTTGATTCACTGATTTCCACCACAAAGCTCCTTGATGAATAACACAATGAAATGTTGGGCAAGTTACTTAACTTTCCTTAAGAAAACCAACAAAGCCTAATTTTTTTCCAATCTTTGCAGGTGCGCCATCTGTCACTATTCCTGAACACTTATTGAAACCTCCAATTTTATCAACTGAATTTTTCACTGCCTTGAAGATATCTTTTCCTTTTGCGGCCGCATGAAGAGCTCATACATTCAATAATACCTCTTTCAAATATCTTCAACAACACATACAAATATTAACAGCTGACTAACATCTGCTTGATCAGTACTTTTGTCAAGACAGAGAGAAATAAGTACTTTTTTTTTTCCCAGTCCAACAAGCGAGTTTTCTAATTGTTCTCCCATATCAGTGACCCTTCTTTGCATGGTTTGGGTTGGAAAGTGGCACTGATTAAAATTTCTAAGCAGTTTTGGCATCCCAAAACACCTTTGCCATTTCAACAGCACATTTCTTCATTAAACTGCTATCAATAAAAGGTTTCTTTGCCCTTGCAAGGTCAAGAGAAATGATGTATGAAGCATATGAAGTAGATGTCTGGCTTTCTGACAACTTGCTAAACATATTCGTTTGTTGTTTTAATTTCTTGCTGAAATCCACAATCTGAACTTTGAGTTTCTCCTTCATAATTTTTATACTTTTATTCGTGCATAGTTGAATAATGCTTTTTCACATTAAATTTTTTGGGCACTGATATAATTTGCATACAAATCAAACACTACAACTTGCCAATATTGTTTGTAATTAAATAATCAAGTTCCCAACATTCCTGGTACACTCTATTTTCACTGTTAATCTTACAGTTCTTAAAAATTTTGTTCATATTTATATTTAACATGGAATTGAACAGTGATAATTTACAACATATCAACCACCACAACAGCAAACAGATAGACTGGCAACAGCCACCACCTGGGCAAGTTCACTTTGTCTAGCAGAAGGGAGGGAGTATATAACTCGGTGAATCCACTTTGTCTAGCAGGGGGAATGATGGTATACTATGCCGAGGTGTATGTGACATAATTTAAAAGCTCTTACTATCAAGTTATTGCTGTAAAATTATAGAGGCATAATTAATAAACATATAGGTTCAGACAAAATAAATTAAAATTCATTCGTGAATACCAGTTGGAGCTTTCATGCATTTTTACCTCGCAAGTCAGAATTTTTCATTTCTTCATTACAAAGAAAAATATTATAAAAGTAGGTTATGTTTCAATAGACTTTCACAGGCCTCATAAAACCATGCAGCCTGCATGCCACCTGTTGGAAATCTCTGATCTGGTGGATCGATGGGATAACAGCATCTGAAGACAATACAAATAGAGGACACAAGTTTAGGATTTGGAAAAACAGACTTGGCTTCAGTTAATACATTTTTATTTACATAACGGGATGACTGACTCAAGGAGTGTGTTACTACTGGCAATAGTGAAGGTTGGCACTTTACAAGAGTTTATTGATGGGTTTACAGTCTTATTTCTCACAAGTGGATATGTAAAGAGAGCTTAGTAAAACCAACCAAATGGTCCTCTGTTGTCATACTATTGTTATATATTACAAGCACATTAAGTAATATCTTAAGAATGGAATCCTATTAAGTCAAGAATTATGAAGAAAAAATGCACAATATTAAAAAGCTGTAACTCATTAAGAATTTGAAGTCAATATATTTCAGTGAGGATTTTTTTTAGTTAAATGCTTATGAAATACACTCTGAAAACAACTTAAACTGAGATCCTTTTTGAGCAAGAAATATGAAACGTAACTTGTTTAATAAAATATTTTATTCATCAAAAAAGCTGTATTTTGTAAACTATTCAAAGCAAATAATGAAATTGTTGTTAAAGCATAAATGATAAATTTAAAATAATTTTGAAAGCAAGTTATAATTCATTTTGCAAAAGACAAGCAATAGACATTAATCATTATGTTTTTCACACATAATAAAAATAACACCAAAAAATGTGTAAACTGTAATTGCTGTAAAGAGACTGTTGTGTGAATCAACCTATTTTCTGTTGATACCAACTGTGCTGTAGAAAATAAAATTTTTATTTCAATAACAAATTCATTTATTTCTGTGGTTATTTCTCAAAGAAACATTCTCAACAGTGTTTGTTTTGATTTGATTATTTGTTTAGAATGTTATGTCTATTATCACCTTATAAAGTATTCACAGTTATGAGGATAATTTGTAATTGGTTGATTTACTACCCTGTGATGTTAAGTCATTGGTCAAAGATTAGCACATTTTATCAATCAACTGTCAGTGTAAAGATGGCTATGAAGAATGTTTATAAAGAATGCACCATCTGATGGTATACCATGATTTGATTACTTACACTTAGTGTTTGGTAACTTAAATATCTTGTCAAAATCTGGGTATCAGTTGATCTGAAAATGTCTGAAGGTTATTGATGGTGCTATTATTTTTATAGTCTGTTACTATTTGTTAAAAGTAGTGCTCATCAACAATGCTAAAATTTAGAGGAGGAAAAATTTAAATCAAATTATGTGCTATAAAAATATTTACCCAAAACAATACTATTTCTTCATTAAAATACATAAATCAAATAAAATAACACACATATAATAGAAACTTGCAAATTGATTATATATTTCCTATAGTATAATTTTAAAGACTTTGTTGTTGTTTTCCAATTATGAACTGATAAATGCTCCATAGTATGAACTTCATCTTAGCAAACAATGGGAGCTACTGCTATACCTGTATTACAGTATGGTCATTTCTACAATAATTGGTCCAGTAATTAGGTCACTCAGTTTGCAACTGAGAGTTGAGGTGCCATTTCTCGTCCTTAAACATGCTCACTCTTACAACCATGGAACATTATATGCAACACTTAATCCCACTACTCATTTGTAAACAGTAGCTAAAGAGTTGGTAGTCTCGACAAACTACATTCTCTCTAGTCTATTACTTAAAAATTATGGACGATTATTACAAGTGGCCTTGTGTGGCTTTGTATGAAATTTCAAACTAAACTAACTAAAATAACACTATGTATCATCTTAAACAGAAAACATGCAGACAATAGTAATAACACAGTAAGCAATTTGAACCATTTAACCTTTACAGGTAGTTACATATTTCTAGAATATTTCACTACCAAATTTAATTTCTACAGCAACAATAAATGAATAACATTAATAATGCTGTTACAAGTACAAACAGCAGTGCTGTCAGAAGGGGTATTAAGGCCGTGTTTTCTATTTGCAGAACCATGTCGGCTATAATGCGCTATTATAATTAAATACGCATTACAATTAGTATGCTTGCTGCTGACACTGTCAATGACAGTACTAATACTAAACACTAAATATATAACATTGGTATATTGAAAACATTACGTTAGGCTTAATCGCTGTTTAACTTGTACTTCGAGTTTAATGAACTTATTTTCTTATAGGAATTATCTTTCTCAGCTTTTCATGATGACGAGAAATCCACCTGAAGTGAAAATGTATTCTCAAGACGGCTGGTATGGGTAGTAAAACTTTAATTAAAATACAGTTCTGTACCTTTAAGTTTCAGGTTTTTCCTCTTACGTCTTCGAATCTATTTAATTCATCTAATCTAATTAAATAATAAGATAATTAACTTTTACTTTCTTACCTTTACAGTATCAAAATATGTGTATCCATTGTAGCATTTGTAGTTGTACAGAACGTTAGGTTTCCTTCCAGTAAATTTATATTAGATTTAATCAGTTCTACTACTAGTAGATATATCTTAGAGCTTCATAACAAACAGAAGCAAAAGTATCGTTATTAGCAACATAGCACACTTTTGTTTCTGAAATGTAAGTTTTTCTAAGATTTATAATAAATCAAGTCCTACTTAATCAATCACATGTATAATAACATCCTAATATCAGCTTCTAACAGTAACACTGTAATTCGCGCTATTTGTATACTTCGCCATCTGTCCTTTAAAAACTGACACACTCGAAAAAAAAAAAATTGACAAAACAATGCTTCATATAAAACACTCGCTTGATTGTTTTGTTTGGGACTGTATTTTTGCTGACATTTTAAAGTAAAAATAATCTTGTTTGTTTTGTTGTTAAATACAAAGATTCACAATGCATTATCTGCCCACCTTGAGTATCGAAACCTGATTTTTAACAGTAAAAGCACTTAGACACTCACCGCTTGGCTTGTGGGTGAAAATAGCTCTCCTGTTCCTTCCATAATTCGACTTTTATTTCAGACGAATCAGCAAGAGAGCAGAGAGATAAATAGACACATACTTCACAACTTCGTATCTATATTACCCCAGTAAGTGGACCCATACTGTTTGCTTTAAGTGAAATCTGCGAGTCAGAAAATGCAACAGAGAAGTAAGTAAAGTGAAATTTTGGCGCTGTTGCAAGATTATTAGCGTTTTAACATTATCAGCCATATGTCACCCATAACCCCTTGTGGGATTTCTAATTTTATTTTAACTAAGTCTTCCGCTTTTCTATAGCTTTGCAAAACTCCCGGTTTATCTGCCAATTAGAATTTCTTAAGCTTTCGCATTTACCCTTGATATTTTATTTATGGGTAAACATGAATAGTCTATTTACGTTTTAGAAAACCTTGATTCAAAAAATCACGTTTGAGGTCAATAAATCCAGATAATGTTTCAAAAAGTTATAACGAATATAACACAGTGTTAAATTCATCATCTAATTAGTGACGCGCATGAATGGATTAACGAAATTCCCACTGTCCCTATCTATTATCTAGCAAAACCTCAGCCAAGGGAACGGGCTTGGAGAAATCAGCATTTAAGCGAGGTCTTAAATGCTCGCTGTGTAATCTCCTAATGTTGATATTAAATTAGAATGCATTTCACTTCACATTCAAAAGACTGTTTTCCTATATTAATATATCCATCATTTTATGAAAAACAATTCTGTCAAATGGAAAATTCCTAGATTAAAAATGACTTTGGGTAAGTTTCATGTTAAAATTTCTTAATTATCATTGATTTTCTCTACAAAATGTTTTCCAGGTATTCTGTATAAGAAATTCTCACTTACTTACAAGCCTCTCCCCGTGGCACAGAGGCATGTCTGCGGACTTTTAACGTCACAATCCGGATTTCAATACCTGTGGTGGGTAGAGTATAAGTAGCCCGTTATATAGCTTTGTGTTTAATTACAATCAAACAAAAATCCCTTACACTTTATTGTTTAATATTTTTATAGGTTTAAAGTCCATATGTCCTGATGGTTTTTCAAAACAATTACACTGTGTAACATAAATTTTGTTCCTGGATAATGAGTATTATTTTTTAATTGCTTATGTTGTAAAAGTATAGAAAATGGCCATTATTCCCTTCAAACTTTGCTTTTGTGACCTGGATAATGAAATTTAGAAATTAACCTATTTCCTATGCAAAAACAGGCATATTTGCACGTGTTCATCTACACAAGGTCTGAATAAAATAACATATGAATCAAGATTTCCATGTATTTATGCCAAAGTTATACAAAAATGTTTAGAAGTGAGTAGTTTTTCGAGATTTGCAACTGTAATGTAAATCACTTTCACGTATCAGCCTCAAAATATAGTCTTCCATCATGTTTTCGTTATACGCTTCTTGGTAGCGGCGTTCAAAGTCCAGTATATCTTGGTGGAAGCGCTCGCCTTCCTCCTCTAAGTATGCTCCCATGTTCTCCTTGAATTTATCACGGTGAGCGTTAAGGATATGGACTTTCAGGGACATCCTGTAGCCCATTTTGCCGTAGTTCTTCACCAGAGTCTCAACCAGTTCTACACGATTTTGAACCTTGTGATTGCCCAAGAAACCTTGAATCACTGCGACAAATCTGCTCCAGGTTTTATTTCCTTCCTACTGGGCTTCTTGAGGAATTCTGGATCTTTATTTGTGGTCCAACAAAACACCAGCTTTGACCTTTGCCTGAGACAGCTTAGGGAAGAAGTCTCGAAAGTACTTGAAGGCTGCAGACTCCTTATCAAGAGCTGTGAAAAATTGTTTCATAAAATCCAATTTTATGTGCAATGGTGGAAACAACACCTTCTGGAGGTCCACTAGTGGCTCACACTTGATATTGCACCTCCCCACAGAGAATTCAGTCCGTTGTGGCCAGTGCTTCCTGTTGAAGTGTGCTGCAATGTCCTAGCTGTCCCAGAAGCAAAGATAACAGGAATACTTGGTAAAGCCTCCTTGGAGACCAATCAGGAATGCCACCATTATGAAGTCCCCGATAACCTCCCATCCATACTCATCAAACTTCAAAGCTTCTAGCAAGGTCTTGACGCTGTTGTATTCCTCTTTGAGGTGCACCGAATAAGCCAGGAAAAGAGATAGATTATTATTCCCGTTATGGAGCAGCACAGCTTTGAGGCTTCTACAACATTCTAGAAAGTTCGTGAAAATTCTCTATCAGCTACTCAGCACTGAATCTACTTGGAATGTTCTGGAAAATGGGTAAATTGGAAAATTTCATTACCCAAGCCACAAAAGCAAAGTTTGAAGAGAAAAATAGGTCTTTTCCATTTACTTTAGGCATAAGCGATTGGGAAATAACGCTTTCTACTCAGGAACAAGAAAAAGTAAAAGTTACAGGCAATGAGAATAATGAACAAATTTTTCTTGGTGATTTTCAATCGCAAAGAATTCGTCCAACTACATTTCAGTTTAATAGTTATATTAAATTAGATGAGGCTGTGTGTTTTCTCGCAACTAATTTTTTACGTAACTGGACGCAGATTGTGTCAAACTGTGAGCAACACATGAAAAGTATAGCTTGCTTGCGCACAGAATGAACAATGAGCCTTGGTTACATGTTAAACTCACGCATAAAGACATGAGAATAATGAAGAAAAATCGAGAAAAAAAAATTATTGTAATTCCAAAATAGAGATCCATTACGAGCAAGTATTTTTATTTTTATATTCTTTCCGGCGGCAGTTTCTGTGCAGTACAGAAAATTGATATACAGTCAAACATCGATATAAGGCGCTAGTTGGGGTCCAAAAAATTCGACCGCGTTGTATCTGATTGCGCCTTATACCGATTTGATTACATATTTTTTTGACCCTCGGGGTGAGCGATAATGCAAAATTTACGCGTTTTGTAGTGAAATAAAGAAAAACAAACAAAACTACTTACACCAATGATATAGCATTTTTTTTATTTATTTTTATTTATTAAACTCAATTTTAAGACTGAAATTAAATGTAAAAAGAAATTTATCGAATTCATTACAATATGCGGCGTGAAAACCATACAAAAAGATTGAAGTGGATTTGGTTTTTGATTTTTGATCACATTAACCGGCTGATTACATTAAGCAGTGGTAATATTAAGCGGCGGCCTCTGTAGAAACCCCAAAAAATTTGGGGCCTAAAACCCCATCGCGCCCAACTGATTATCGCGCTTTATCGATGCGTTTTATATCGATGTTTACCTGTACTTATAAAAAATCGTCTGGTATTTGTAAACAATTTCTGCGGTAAGTTCCACCTTATCACTGTCCTTCACATGTTTTCACAGAAAAAGTGTCCATCGTGATAATATTAATTGTTTCTTCTTCAGTGTGAAAATCAAAATACAAAAACTCAAATACATTACCAATTGCACGATATTAGGAAAACAAAAACGTGCTGAAGTACATTTGATGGTCTAGTGTATTTTTACAGAAAACATTATTGCAATAAATATGTTCTACTTTTCTACGTTGGGAAGAATACTTCAGAAGAAGAGAATGGGCTTACAAACACTTTCAGGAGGTCAGTGAAATCTCTAAAGGAAAACATTTCAGGAACACCCGTAAAGAAAGACAGAAAATACACTTTATATGATGAGCTGTTATTTTTATTACCACACGAAAGTAGGCGCTATTTGAATATTTATAATGTTTCTGTCAAACAAGCAACAACAACAAAAGAATCGTTGATTATCTTCAAAGTTCTCTCTTCAAAACATAACACAATAGTTACACTGTCACAATAAATGATTTACCCTATTCTGGGATATCGAGTTACGTGGCACTTGTGGGTTATGACAAAGCAAACAACTCGGACACTGGTGAAATACGTTTGTGAGGAAAGTCTTAGCGGCAAACAACTTTAAAAGAAAAAGAAACTGAGAAGGACACATTAAATTTCTTTCTGTACAAATCTGAGAAACAGGTGCTGGGTATTTTCGTAAAATGAAAAAATTATACATCTAACGATGATAGAGTTGAGGATATTCTGCTCCTTCCATTCACAAACCTTTCAGAAGAATGTATGTTTGCAGTCAGAACCGAAACGATACAAGTAATAGAGGGAGTTGTTAAGCAAAGCGAAAACAACCACACACACATACACACAAAATAGATTCCATTCTGCATGACATAATCACTTCCACAACAGAAACACTGCTTCATTCATGCAGGTAGAATACTACAACTATTTATCACAGTAATTTATATAAACTCCATCTCTTCATTCTCCTGTTTCTGGACCTGCAACACTACTCATTCCAGTATTGGGTTTATATTAGATGTTGAATAGAACTTTTGAAAGTTAAGCCCTTCCTGGAGGCTCAGCAGTAAGTCTAAGCGTTTGTAACACTAAAAATTGTGTTTTTGAAATAGTTCATTATGTAATTCTCTGCATAATATAAAACTGCGATATAAAAAGAGAAGTTATTAAATTAATCTAAAAAACAATACAGTAAACTCGACAGTATCTGAGTAACACAAATATTTCATAAAAATGTAATTCCAGTAATAATAATTATTCAGCCTCCAGTACTTTTGAAAAAGTATATTCTGCACTACAGCATTTAATATCACGGCGCCCGGCATGGCCAAGCGTGCGACTCGTAATCTCAGGGTCGCGGGTTCGCATTCCCGTCGCGCCAAATATGCTCGCCCTTTCGGGCGTTATAATGTGATGATCAATCCCCCTATTCGTTGGTAAAAGAGTAGCCCAAGAGTTGGCGGCGGGTGGTGATGACTAGCTGCCTTCCCTATAGTCTTACACCACTAAATTAGGGACGGCTAGCACAGATAGCCCTCGAGTAGCTTTGTGCGAAATTCAAAACAAACTTAATATTACGAGAATCTTTTTTAATTATATTAATTTGGGAAACAATTAGTTTGCTCATTTATTTAATTAGTTTTTAAGAAAAGTTTGTTTCCTTATTATAAAATGTTTAGTTTTTATTTGAGAAAATTTGATAAAATATAAATTATCTTGCTTTCGAAAGTTATTATGAAATATGTAATTATATTTCGAAATAACTGTTCGTATAGTGATAATATTTTCTAATTGTATGCATAGAGAAAACTTACTTTAGAAGTTTATTTATTCAAAATGAGTTATCTTCACGTCAAGGCTAATCGTTTTTCTGACTTGAATAGCACAAGTTTGTGTTCCAAACAGTTAACCTTCCTTAACAAAAATGGTGTATCCCTTCGAAGTGGTGTCATTCGTAAGTAACCGTACAATGAAATTTTCTTTCATCTTGTCGAAGACTATTGCGTAACATATTATAATAACCTATATTTTTAATGATGTAATATTTTGTTAGCTGAAGGGCAAATTTAATTCTAATTTGATATCAAAGTTATGTTCTAGCATATTAAAAAGGTAATGTTGAAGAGTTGAGCAAGTTAAAAGGCAGTGTTTGTTTGTTTTTGAAGTTCGCGCAAAGCTACACGAGGACTATCTGCGATTGCCGTCCCTAATTTAGCAGTATAAGATCAGAGGAAAGGCAGCTAGTAGTCATCACTACCAACCGTCAACTCTTGTTTTACTCTTACCAACGAATAGTGGGATTGACCGTTAAATTATAACGCCCCCAGGGCTGAAAGGGCGAGCATGTTTGGTATGACGGGGATTCGAACCCGCGACCTTCAGACTACAAGTCAAGTACCTTAACCGCCGGGCATGAAAAGATAGTTAAGATGATAGAAGTTTATTTCTAGTTAGAAATTGAATGAAATGGTTAACTATTACAAGTATATTGATTTAATTTTACATAATTTTTAGAAATATTAATTGCTGGAAAGATGAACGTACGTCTACCACACTTTGTTATGGTAATAGTGTATAGTCTAACTTAGAAGTATTTCAAAATTAGAGTTGAAATGTATGACTTCTTGTGAAGCCCAAGAGTTGGCGGTGGGTGATGATGACTAGCTGCCTTCCCTCTCGTCTTACTCTGCTGAGTTAAGGACGGCTAGCGCACATAGCCCTCGTGTAACTTTTTGTGAAATTCAAAACAAATGCTTGTGAAGTATAATGAAAATAAAACTTATAATTTCTATATTCAACACGTTTTACAGTTTAGTAACAATTATTTACGAACGTTGACGTCTTGCTGAGCTAGCTTTTTTTAATCATGTTGATAAAGTGTACAGAGCAGATTACACTAAGTAATAGGAAATATACAAAAAGCACAAGTAGTAGTTCAAGAATATCAAACTTTGTAGATGATGAGAATTTCGTAACATGTCAGAAATTCGAGGGGGCGTTAGGATTATTTTAAATTGTTTGCTCGATAAAACTGTACCCAGCTTAAAATCTAGGTTTGGAGAAATTGTTTAATATAATCGCTCCTCTGGTCTTTGGGCCTGAAATGTGAATAATCGGGTTTCGATACCCTTGGCTAACAAATAACCTACTGTGCAGTTTTGTGTTTAAAAATAAGAAGGAAACAAATTAAGATAATCTGAAATTAACTGTCAACTTAGTCTTCGAAATTTGCACTAAATGGTTGTTGTATAAGTTGCCAACATAATTACGAATATTTAGAATCACTATTATGTTACGTTGTTTTCATTTTGCATAAATCATAATTTTTACCAGGAGCCTTTGTAATCATATTTTTACGAAATAAATTTTCAGTTCCTTCTAAAATTGCATTAAACAAATAACAAAAACTAGTGTAAATAAACAAATAATAATGAGTTGTAATCAACATATTACACCAGAAGTTCATTTGACTGCTTTCAGAAAAAAATCAAAGAGAAAAACAACATTGTGTGTCAGCTTGCCTTTTGTCAGAAATTTTAAATAAAGATTATGCTGTTGCTGAAACATTGTGAAGGTAACAGGAAGAAACACTGCTTATTAAGATTATATTTCCAGAAGTTTGTCTGTCTAGAGAACAGTTGTTAAAGCTGTTTTTTCTTTGATTGTAACATTTATTTTTATATAGTTGTTATCAGTGCAGGAAATATGGAGGATATCCCTATTTTTCAATATGTTCCATTTAAACGGCACAAAAATTCAGAAAACTGTCAGGAAAAGTGGGAGCACGAATAAAGAGCTTCTTGGGCTCTTAAGCGTGCCCTAAACTCTGGCCTCAGTATGCACGACATTGACGTGTTTTCCCTCACTTTACTTGGTCAAATAAACCTTGCCCCCACTTTTAATTTGCCTTTACTCCTCTGAGAATGTTATTTATCAAAACCTATCAGCGTAGAAAAAACAATTTAAAAATTTAACAAATCCCTTACTTAAAATTCGCCCAATTTATAAAATGAAGTTTACATTGACAAATTATTTACAAAAGAGCTGTAAAATTATATTTCATGACGGGTGTTAGTTTGAAGATGACCTGGGAAGGTCGAAACGTTGTTCTCTGCTTTACTAGTGTTAATACTCATACCAGCCATCCTGACATATATTTCTTACTTCAAGTGGGTTTGTCGTCATCACGAAAAGGTGTAAATATTTTACATTGTGTAAAATTCAAAAATGAAAAAAAAATGTATTTAATATGTTTTTAACATGTATATAAAAGTTCATCTCTTATATTTATCGGTTTTAAGTGCTATCATATTCCTGAAAACATTCAACAAGATGAATAAACCTCTTAGGATAGCGTTTTCCAGACAATGGCGAGGGCGGGACGGCCTTTTGGCGGAAAATAAAAAAAATAACGGAGGAAGAAAAATACTTCATTACAGAATATTTAAAATCAAGAAATACCAAAGACTGTATAGAATTGATGGTAAACAATTATAAAAAACACAGCACATTATAATTATCACAGTTTATTAACTGTACAATTGATCAATGGATGTCCAATGTCTTAAATTCACAGTCTTATATATCAATATCAAAGGTGCACTTGCTTCCAAGAAACATGAAATTGAAGAAATTAGTCATAGTCAAACCAATTACATGTGTAATAAGTAAAACGTGGTTATATTCTAACTAAAGATGTGGACTCAAAGGATACTCAATAATAAGAAAAGACAGAGCAAATAATAGGAACCTAAACAGAGGAATGTCATTGAAATATATCAAAAAACAACGATGAAAACCCGATAGTATATCAACTTACAGAAAACAATAACAGAAACAGACGTCATAAATGAAGTAAATAATACTAAAAACAAAGCAGCAGAAGAAGACGGCATACAGGCTGTTCTCCTCATAAAGAGCTCTTATTAGTTGTATGAACACCTAACTACACTATTTAACCTATCTCTTGGAGGGCTACTAACCAATTTCTTGGAAACAAGCGATTGTTCTAACGTTCCATAAAGAATGAAAACCAGTAAATAAACCAAACAATTACCACCCGATCAGTCTGACCAGTTATGTGGGGAAAATTATGAAAACAACAACAAACAATTGGCAACAAATTATCAAATTATTTAGAAGACACCTCAAAATTACCGGAAACCAAAACTGATTTCGAAAATGTAGACAAACAGCTGAACATGTGGTCAGATTAACATAACCCATTATTGAAAGTTTCAACAGAAATCAGTGCATGTTTTTTTGTTTTTTTTATGTCGCCACTTTCTGGTACGATAGATTTAGGTTCTGCATAACTGAAATCGACCTACCATATGAAATTATTCGATGGTTATACAACCTTTTGAAAAATATAAAATAACACACTAGGGGAACCTATTTTGAGTTTATTACACCAGAGGCAGGCATTCTTCAAGGATGGGTAGATAGCCTCAGTCTATACCCCACGTATGTAAGAAATATGGCCCGGTGGTTAAGGCACTCGGCTCCTAATCTGAGGGTCGCGGATTCGAATCCCCGTCGCCCCAAACATGCTCGCCTTTTCAGCCGTGGGGGCGTTGTAATGACAATCAATCCCACTATTCGTTGGTAAAAGAGCAGCCCCAGAGTTGGCGGTGGGTAGTAAGGACTAGCTACCTTGCCTCTAGTCTTGCACTGCTAAATTAAAGACGGCTATCGCAGATAGCCCTCGCGTAGCTTTATGCGAAGTTCAAAATAAATCTTTTGACACAACAAACAATATTACGAAATAGTATCAAAAGTATCGAACTAAAATAAATGTCCCCAAAAATCAACTGGTAGTATTTTCAAAATAAACAAGACACAGAAATAACCCTAAAACATTATATATAAATGGAACAATTTTCCAGACCACAATTTCAGCAAAAATTTTAGGCCTAACCTACAATTCTAAATTAATGTGGGTTAAACATATTAATAATACATTGACAAAAGTCTGGAAACGAATAAATTATGCAAGTAATCTTAACAGGCAAAAAACATGGACTCACACCGGAATATAATATCAAAATATGCGACACATACTTACGTCCAAGTCATAGAACATGAATTGCATGGATAAACATAGCACCTGAACACTAGAGCAGTCTACAGAGTATCACGCAGCACGTCATCTACATTCATGCACAATTATAAAAACATGGAAACTTTCGTCGATATACCCTTGCTTAATTCCCTAAATTACTTCACGAAAATTTGACATAAAAACAACAAACTATGCGAGTTTGACCGCTACTACTACATACATGATGTAAATAGACCTAAGCACCTCTCACCGGTTAACATATATATCTTAGAAATAAATATTTAATTAGGCCAACTCATGCTAGTCTGAACAATCTACATTAGTTTTAAATTAAACCGAAGTTATTTAAGAGAGTTTTTTTATATAAAATGTTTTTGTCATTAGGATTAGAACCGGTGAAATGTGT
Source organism: Tachypleus tridentatus (assembly GCF_004210375.1). Lineage (NCBI taxonomy): Eukaryota > Metazoa > Arthropoda > Merostomata > Xiphosura > Limulidae > Tachypleus > Tachypleus tridentatus. The sequence goes on along the minus strand of NC_134827.1, from coordinate 68,741,210 downwards.
GTGATACATTTTCAACTACTCGCGAAATACAGGACTGTGTAATACCGAACATGAGAAACGTCTATACAAAAGAAGAATGTAACTACCAGTACCTATCTGGACATTCCCCTGAAAATGTGTCGTAGTAAGTGGGGTTTACTCGGCCCCTCAGGTTATGTCTAAACATATGTTTTGCAGCAACCGTATAACACAGTAGAGGAAGAGTAGAACGAACGCACGCAGGTCGTAAGACTGAAATCTTGATAAACTATCACGTCGACCATGAAAGTTGTATACTGTATTTACCCACTCTTCACAAGTATTTCATTTAAAATAGTGATCAAAGCAGGAAAATAAAATGTCTATTTTTTGTGAAAATTAATGTAGTGAGAATATGGTAGGAGTGCCGTTGTTTAAAGTTTGTAAAACACAACTAAGTTATTGAAACACCCCATTCCTATTGTTTCAGTTGTGGTATGTAACTTTGGAAGTAGAATGACAGGCCGTTCATTGGATCATAAACCCCTAGTTTACCAGTAAACTGAAAAATTCTAATATAAAACTAAATTTACTGCTGAAATTAAATGTTATAATTGATCGTATGAATCTTTGCTGTCCTTTGGATGTTCTTCCAACCACATCTATTAGAATATTTTGTTTCAGAATTTAAGTCTTAAAATTTAGGTAACCAATTAACTTCAGACAAGTGAAAAGAACTATATATACACAACATTATGAATAAGTTTATGTCGCTTAAGTCGTATCACCACGTTTAATAACGGTGCATTGTTCTTTGGAGTTAAGAGTGTTTTGAGTAAGAGACTGTTTTTTTTTAATTTCGCGCAAAGCTATCTGTGCTAGCCGTCCATAATTTAGCAGTGTAAGACTAGAGGGAAGGCAACTAACTAGTCATCACCACCCACCGCCAATTCTGTAAAAGTTAGATTTTGCATTTTTGAATTAATTATTCTTCTCAGCACGTTCCCAATTAAAATTTGAGCAAGCTTTTAACGGAAGTTTTAAATTTCTACCTTTATAATTTTATTGTAAACCATTAACGATGGAGTACTCTGCGTAGAACTTTGAGGGAATGCAGTGTGTAAAACTATTGAGATAATGCAATGTGAATCATTAACAATGAGTTCAGTTTGTAAAGAGTGGAATGTGTAAATCTTTATCGAGGGAATGTAATGTGTGAACTACTAACAATGAATGTGATGTAAAATTTTGTAGTGAGTGCAACATGCGAACCATTAACGAGAGTGTAATCAATACACTAATTCCACCAATTTTAAAGATGCTAACTCTATTAAAAGAAAATCCGCCCTTAAAATTGGTAATTGGGTTAAATATTCAGCAGGTTTTTCGTGTAAGTTCGAAAATATTCTGACATTGAACCTAGTTGTTGTACAGTTCACTTTTCAAGGCCACTGCTATAGCTTTAACAACAACAAAAGTCTCCTCTCCCGTTGGGATGATTTGTTTAGTAGGAATGAAAAAACCGTATTTCCCTGTATCTCTCAGTTCTACAGCCCCCGCAACTCCGTAAGCCCAGTCGTCTGCTCCACCCGATGCTAGGTCTGCAAAGAGAGAACAAGTTCAGGTTGAATAACAAAGTTATCTTTTACTCGCCTTCGGAAAGTATAAATAGTTACCCATCCATTTGAAGTTTGTAACGAAGTTAAATTATAACTACGGTGAGAGATTGTATGGTATTATATACGATCTTAGCTGAATTAAATCTTTAATGACGGTTAATGCTTGATATATTATTTCAGTTAGTGAAGTGCTACACAACTTAGAAGGTTTGTAGATGGTCCTATTTCGAAATCAGTTCCATGGATAGACATGCTGGCAAGTTTGTACTGGGAATAAACAATAGTTCTTGGGTTAACAAAAGACACATTTCTGATTAAAATTTGAATGCTCCTTGAATTCTAAATGAAAGAAATTAAAATGTGAATTCTTTAGGTTATTCATTATAGATAACTTGAAAAGAAATTATGTATGGTCACTTATTTTTCTCTGTTTACTATATAACTGGCATCAAAGTTTAAGAACATATTAAAGATATGAGAACAAAATCATTATTATTCGTTTCTTCTCTTGTATATTTTATCACTTTGAATCGACGATGACAAAGTAATGTATACTCTTTTTTTTTCCTGTTTAAACACCAAATATTTTAAGTCTACCAACTAGTCAGTAAAGAATGTAATTATATTTGTTTTCTTAAACATGTTCTTAGAAATTGAATTTTTTAACCAAATAAAAGCATGGGTTAATATTAAAACGTAGAAGTACATAATTCATTAAACTTATCACTCACCTGCACGGTCTTAATTTTTTTATTTTCTAAGTAACTGTAAATTTCATTTTATCGTATTAATAGTTTCGTTTTGAGTTTATATAATGATTATAAGTATTGTTTTATTACAAGTTACAACCTTTACAGTAAGTAAGATTATTTTTAAGTAGATATCACGTTGTTATCATTGGTGTAATCCTTCCCATCTGTGATCGAAATGACATACGTTTTCTAAACAATAATCTACTTTACTATAAAAGTTACAGCTTCGCAGTTACACAGCGGTATGTCTGCGGCCTTTCAGCGCTAAAAGCAGTTTCGATATCTGTGGTGGGTGGAGCACACGTAGCCCTTTGTGTAGCTTTGTGCTACAAACAACAACAGTAAAAGCTCTAATAAAAAACATTTTTATCACTACTTTAGGCTAGAGTATGGTCCAATAGTTAGACATGTCGTAGACCCAGTTATTTTTAATGGAATTGGAGGAGGGGCAACAAGACGTATATAATGTATTAAACCAAACCAAAAATAAATTATTTGCTTATTAAGAGAGCAACTTTAGGCAACGAGTGCCGTCTTCTCATTACCTTTTATACGACTTGGAAGTTGGAAATTAAGGACGGCTGTGAAGTGAGAGTTTTTTAACTGAGGTTTTAGTGCATGTTTATTTCAATAGCTCTAAAGGCCCAGCATGGCCAGGTTAGGCCATGTGGCATTGTTTCGAATTAGAAACAATCAATAAAACATTTGCAGTGTTTACCAAAGGTTCATTTTTCTTATGCTCCATTGATATACACGTATAAATATCTCTGCACTAATGTAATCTTTGTGAATCACAATTAATATGACCGCAGGAGTGGTTCACAATAGGAATCAAAATGAATTGCTCTAAACCAGGGTCCCGAAAGTGGTCGATATCGACCGCTAGGGATCGATAAGACGTTTCCAGGGGTGAAAATCATTCAGGGGTCGGTTAGAAATTAATACGGAAGCATCATTGCATGTCTTATTAAATACTGTTGGTCAAATCGACATAATATATTGTGCAGAAAGAAAGAGTCGTATAATCAAGGAAATAAAAATACCAGTTGTGAATTAATTGTACAAAAATGCATGAGTCATTTACGAGTGTGTGTTTCTGGTTAGGTGTTTGGGTTAACTTAAAATAACCCGGGGCGGTCAGAAACTATTGTTTTTCTTCACCCCACACGCGACGAGAGTAAATTAGTCACCTGATTTCGAAACTTGTTATTATTTGTTGAAACGGAAGTGATAGTCTCAAATGACCTTGTGAAGTTGATAGATTTGTGTATCTGTGTAAATACGTTTGGGTTGAGAAAATCTATTACGTAGATGGTGCGAACAACGTTTCGACTTTCTTCGATCATCATCAACTACCCCAAACGAGCCGTTTTTACATATATATTTTTTTCTACAAGTGGGTTTTCTCGACATCACTGAAGATTTGTGTATCTATTTGAGGAGTGTCGGAACCAGCTGCGAAGCAAGCCTACGAGCCGGAGAGAGAGAGCGAAGAATGAGGCGAGAAGTTCAGCATACCATTCACAATCACTTAAAGAATTCCTTGGCGTAAATATGGTCGAAGTGAAAAGAGCAGAGAGATGCAAACTCAGTAGGCCGATATTATTAAAACACATGGTAATGATTAACTGGAATTTGAACGCTAGAAATTTGGGTACTTAAAGGACGGACCTCTTTTCAGGGCTGAGATCTATAGATCCAATGAAACGAAACTTTTGCCGTGGGGGTATGGGGGGGGGGGAACGGGAGTACACCGAGAAAACGCACTTTCACGGCCAGGGCGCCGATTCCGGACAAGAGATTCGTTTATTCTCCGCCCACCCAAATGACGGATGTAATTGAGCCAATCAGGAAGCATTGTGAGCGTGACGTATTCTTCAATATGTTTCATGTTCGTTTTAGCTCACATTGCTGATGACTACCAATAATAGTTTTATAGTTTTTCTTGGTGTTTGCTGCTTACGGAAGTGGAGGAGTGAGTTTGTTTAGTTTGAAAAGGGCATTAGATATCGTAATTAATAAAACAGTATTTAAAAGCTTAAAAATATCGAAGTACTGTACTTAAAACAAGTAAATGAAAATTTTGTGTTTCATATCTACAAAAAGTAGCCACAACCCAATTTACCGTAATGCCAGCCAGAGATCCTAAAAAGAAGTGCTGACAATATTCACTAGATTACTTGAAAGTTGGATACATATCTTCGCTTACAAATGAAACGAAGCCTATGTACCTTTTATGCAAAAAGAAACCTGCAAGGATGAAAGACCACCTTTAAAGAATTCATCCTGATATGAAAGATAAGGTTCTTGATTTTATTTTAGAACGTTGAAAGAAAAATATAAAAATCGACCAAATATAATGTCATTTATGAAAGTACCTGCTCAGGTTAATAATGAAGGATGGTTAAGGACATCATATACTATTGTAGAGGAGATCATAATACCATCAATTAAAGAAGTGATTGAAACTGTTATGAAAACAAGCCTCTGGTCCTGTTTTAAAAATGCTTATTTTTAAGTACAAGTACAGTTCAAAGACTGTGTTGATGAGATGGCTGAAGATGTGGAAAAACTTTGCACCTGAGCTTGTATTGTAAGTTTTCCCATCCAACTTAATGAATCTTCTTATGACAGTTCAAACATTCTCATGGCTTATGTGAGGTATTTTAGTCAAATTTAAAAACAAATTATTGACGAATTTTTGTTTGCAAGGTATCTTAAAGGTGATGCAAAAGGGGTGACGATTTTTCAATGTTTGGAGGAATATTTAAACAAGCACGATATTCATCATTAGTGCTTGGAGGAATATTTAAACAAGCACATTATTCATCATCAGGAATTGGAGGAATATTTAAACAAGCACAATATTCATCATCAGAAATAATTTGGTCTTCATCTTCCAGTTGCCGTAAGTTTCAAAAGTACTGCAAATCTCTTCGTAACAATGAGGATTTAAATAGATCTATTTTAACTTGGAACACTTAGAGGATTGTTCAGGTTTGAATAATTATTACATCTTTACTTTGAAGACAGGTCTGTAGGTCATTAATTTTTGAATAGAGTCTGCTAAATAAAAACGATTATTCTTTTTCAACTCATCACATAGAAAGGAATCCACATCTGTAAGAAACTCCACAGTTTAGTCATATAACTCGAAAAGCCTCTGCAAGCAAACAACTCTTGACAGTTACCTCACTTCAGTATGCAACAACAACTGTTCACCAGTTACTCATTTTTTTTTCACATAGCCTAGCAAACAGTCGCGAATTAAGTGCATGTGCTTTAATTTTATTTATCGATTATTGTAAGAGTATCGTACAATTCGTCTCCGAGATATTTTGCCACAAGGTGGTATCTGTGTGATACATAATGAATAGTATGCACATCCAGCAGGTGGGTTTAGGCGTTCGACTCGTAAGGGTCGCGTGTTCGAATTCCAGTCGCACCAAACATGCCTGCCCTTTCAGCCGTGGGGGCATTATAATGTTATGGTCAATCCCACTATTTATTGATAAAAGAGTAGCTCAAGAGTTGGCGATGGGTGGTGATGACTACCTGCCTTACCTCTAGCTTTGCGAAAACATTTAAAACAAATATTCTCAAACAAATCTCCATGACAATCTGTCACTGCAATTTAGCATTTTAAATTTCAAACTGATACGATCAAATAGTTAATACCTACAGTAAATCATCACGAGTCAATCAGCCAGCTACTAGTTATGATTATTAACATTAGAATTTATAAAGCTAGCTACCATATCAAATAATCCTTTACTCATAGTTTAGCATAAAAAATAACAAATAAAATAAAGAAAAATAGGGAATTACAAATCTCCACATAAAAATGTAAGAAAATAAAGCTGGAGACATTATTTACTCAGACTACAAATTCCTATTTGGACTCCACCAAATATAACTCTGAGCAACAGCATGGAACCAAAATAAGAGTATGCAATTTGAGTATATAATTTTCACAGCATCTCCAGCCTTGTTATCTTACATTTTTATGATTGATATTTGTAGGTTATTAATTCACAATTTTTTTTTTTATTTATTTTGTTAGAAAGTGTGATTTAACCAATATTTCCAACTAGGCATATGGTTCCCTGAAGACTTAAGCATTAGTGTGAAGTAAAATCACTGATATGAGTGTATTTTATTTTCATCATAACTAAAGTAGCTAATACCAGATTTATATATACATATATCTTATAAACCATTTGGATGTGGCAACTTATATATATTTCAGCAATGTTGTGCAGTATCTCTAGATGGTTGCATTGTTCAATAATTAATAAATTAATGTGTTTTGTAAAAAGTAACAAGAGTTTGTGAAATTAGCTATGTCATCACCAGAGATATAATGCAGTTCTGTAAGTGTTCACAAGGGCATGAGGTATGGATGACTACATGTTTGTACACTGAATACACACATTATTCGAATCCTATGTCTTATCATGTTGAACAACTCTGTGTCGTGAAGACAGTTTCAACTCAATTTGGCATATCCAAAACCGTTTCCTTCTTTTGTAATACAGCTGTCAAAGTATCATAAGAAACTGGCTCACATATGTGGGCAAAATGTTTCATTCCAGTTTACAATTTCTAGTCTAAAATATAATATTTCTCATATTTATGCGACTTCTAGATTGTTAGAATCGTGATCATTTTGAAAAACAGTATTGATTTGATCCACTGAACAATAAACCTGATTGTAGGTAAGCCGCCAAAACAAAGTTAATTTGTCAATAAATAGTGAACTAACTATCTGTAAATTTTCCAAACTTGCTACATGAGAACTGGTTGTGGGATTGATCCTAGATGAGGAATTATATGTTAGCTGTAGTAGGCCTGGAGCAAATGAGTCTTCAGATGTCTGTTCTATTGGGATCAGGAAACATACTGTAGGTATTCACATGTTGCTGGTAGCAACACGGGTTTCTTACAAATCACTTAATGTGTGTTTGACCCTAGATACAAATAGGACTATACATATGTCTTAATGGGCTATACTTTAAGAGAATACATACTTTAGTATGAGTCTGTAAGCATCAGGATCTGCAAGTGGTAACATATTCGCACATGGCATTAGGTATCATTCAGATGTACCAACCAACATAAGCACAGATTCTTATACACATTTATTTATGACCTATAAGTAAATAAAATACTTACTTTAGTATGGCTATACTCGTAACCATCAGGATTCACACACGGCAATATGTACCATTCATAACTATCAACCAGCAACTTCACATCTTTTTCACTATTGTACTTTTCTACAAGCTGAAAAGTGTATTAGTTTATTACCTTTGTTATCAAATAATTTCCAAAACAAAGCTTATGTATGAAATTATTTCAAAATCATGACACATTTGACAATAAAAATAACTACTACACAAGATATTGAATGTACTTCAAATCAAACTCGCATCAATTGTATTTTTCCATGGAGAATCTTTTAACAATGTAACTAAAGTAGTTTAGGTTGTTTAAAATTACAAACAACATAATACTAATTTAATTATACAGCTGTAAATGTAATATAGATTCACCATTACTTCTAATATGTGTAGCTTTATAAGAAAGTTAATGATTAATAATTAGGCTTAAATGATCATATATACCTTTAACCATGTCAACATTTCATATTTCATTACTACAAGCATAAGCATCTTAAGCATTGTAGCTGTGGGTTCCTGGTTTTTACCACATGTACATAGTGATCCAGCATCGACTTGTTTTACCATGTGTTGTAACACATTCTTTATACTGGGTAGTTTGTGTTTTTTTGCTCAGTATGTATTGTACCCACTTTCCAGTATGTACATGTTTTCTGTGTGTTTTGATATATCACAAACCTGGAAACTTTTTATTGTATGTTGTGATCCATTACCTAGCTGGCATTTGTTTTTCTGAGTGTTCTGATCTATTCTATACCAGAGTATTTTTTTTTTTTTATCGTATGTTATGATCCATTCTCTAACATGGACATTTTGCATTATGTATTGTGATACATTATCTAGCGTGAATATTTTTTACCGTGTGTTGTAATACCTTTTTTGACATAAATAGATAATAACTATTTGTTCGCCAGTATTGATATTTGATTTTACTAGGCATGTATTTTAATCCATTTCCTGGCATGGGCACATTTTCATTATATGTTGTTACCCATCCTTTATCATCAACATGTTTAAGTGTTTTGTGACCCGTGTCCTAGTACTGACATTTGTTTACTTTGTGTTATATGCTATTCTCCTGATTTTTTAATGTGTTTCATCCATTTCTTAACATGAACATTTTTACTATGCGTTGTGATCCATTGTTTACTATGGATGGTTTTGTTTAATATGTTGTGATCTATGCTCACTATACGTATTTTATTTGTAGCTGTGGATTCTTGAATTTTACCTGCGTAGCGATGTACACAGCTGTGGTTACAGAGATACATTCCCGAGCATGGATTCCAGAATCTATCCACACGATTGGTTTGTCCTTCAAAGTTCCTCCACTGATCTATAGTAAATATGCAACCAAATAAGCTGATGTAATAATAACAGTGTATTGCTTCTCATTTATGCACTTATTTAATTTCAGATAGAAATCAATAAACGAACTCTTTCAGACAATAATAAACTTTACTTGTAAAAATAAAAATCAGCAAAAATATGACATTCTGCAGTCGATAACGTCAGCTTAAATCAGTTTAAAATATGATGTTTTAGTGCATATAATTTTGAATTGGATTTTTGAATCACTATTTCCTGAATCAAACAAAAAAATTGAATAGAAGAATTATGAAATTATTTGATAAAATCAAAGAATAACATTTAAGATATGAGAAACGTAATTAAAATTTATACACATATATACATGTACAATACTGAATAATAAACAATCTTATTCAAAAAATGCTGTTAATTCATTGCAAATACAAGCAGTATTATTATTTACTGTCTTAGGCCTAAAATCCAAAGAAAACTTTAAAAATTACTATTTATTCAATTTTTCAGATTTAAGTATGTCAAATAGGCCAAAATAATATTTAACTCTATATTTGAACCTAAAATACATAACATTTGTAACAAGCAACTCTTCTTATTAACACTCCTCAATATTTTAAATATAATTCACTTTAAATATATTTAAATTACGGCAAAACGTTTAAAATCAAGCATTATAATGAATTACATACAAAACATATATCCCATTCTTGGAGTTATATATTCAAAATATATTCTCACTTATATACACTAACCATCAATTTTATTATGACACCCAAATACATAAATGTATTTGTAAGATATTCAGTTTTCCTATGATTAGACAGACAATGTAATATGTCAGGCGATTCTTTTCATACGGATGTAACAATATCATGGTTATAAAACAATTCGGAGAGAAATGTACGTCTAGCAAGTAAAGTCTTTAAGCACCATTTTTCGGCAAGGCGTTAAAAGAGATCTCATTGTAATCTGTGTGTTGTGACACATTCTCCAGCACGGACATCTTTCACTGACTGTTGTGATCCATTTCTTAGCATGAAAATATTTTACTATGTGTCAGAATTTATTCTACAACATGGATTTTTTTATTATGTGTTCTGACAAATTTCTTAGCATTGACGATTTTTTATTGGTAATTGTTCCAGAGAAAGTAAAAATACAGAAGTTTGCTGAGCACAACAAGCATCAGATTATGTATCATTTGACAGACTTTTGCAAAATAAGCCAAAATTCATACACGTAGTGTAAAGAACATTAAAGATCTGGAAGTCAAAAATCAGTCAGTAAAGCAATTACTTCAGGGACATCAGCACTTCAGTAGTGCTTAGAGTCTGAACCGAACGAATGAAAACATGGGACTTGGTCTGATGAAAAACATTTTAAGTTCAAATAAAAAAAAGGTTTTAAAATTATTGAAGTTATTGTTGTTGTTCTGATAATTTAAGCTGTTAGAGGTGGTGTAATGGTGTAGAATGCATTCTTTTTAGCAGGAAATGTTTTTGTTTTTAACTAAAGCAAAGCATCAATTCACACAAATTTTGGAATGATCTTGAAATTGATTTTGAAATACTTTTATTTTATCCAGTGAAAGGCTCCCTCAGATTTATTAAATCAAATTTTCTATAAACATCTCAAAGTATTTACGTATAAAAATGGAAAAAGGGAAGACATTCAAATAAGGAGAAAGTTGAAAATTCAATCTTCTCTTTCTCCTTTGCTGTAAATATTGCTTGGCAACACTTACCATGAGAGGATCTGTATTGACATAAGGAGGTCTACCTTCAATCATCTCAACAGTCATAATTTCAAATGACCAGATGTCAACCTCAGGCCCATATTACTTCATTGTTACAATTTCTGAAGCCATCCAGCAAAAAGTGCCAATCATTGTTGTTTGTTTACTTCACTCTTGTGTTATTACAGCACATAATCCAAAATCAGCTACATGATGGAAAGAATCAAGAGTAACAACATTTTCTTGTGAGAAAAAATGAAGACAGAAAAGACTAAGAGAATTTCAAGTTAGTCTTCCAAAATTAACTTAAGGCATATTAATAATTGTCACAGTTTTGTAGTCAGTTTGTTAGTATCAACTTAGGAAGCAAAAGTTTAAGACTGTTAAAACTACTTTAACTTTATCCAGTTATATAACATACTTTTTGTTCATTCTCCTCATGTAAAATCAGCTATGTAACAAAACTATCTTTTCAATATTCAGACTTACAACTTGTAACAAAATAAAATTTTATTACCATTTGTTACAAATAATTTAATAAAAAACATTCTCAAATAGTTAACTCTAATTTTGATTTGCTCCTATTACAAAGTTTAATTGTAAAATTAAATGATTTTTAATGAATGAAATAAATGATTTTAATAACAAAAATCTTTGTGTAAACACCAAATGCTGACAAAATATTCAAATCCAACAGATTAAAAATGGTTATGAGAACGAGTAAGTGCAGATTTTTTTTTTTTTTTTTAACATGGTTGTTTTATCCAGGTGTGCGAGAAACAGTATTTCAAATTATCCTTCGTCTCCAACTAATTAAAGCCAAATACAATTTCACTGAAAAACAGAACTGATCAGTTTGACTGGATAGTTAGAAACAAGTTTCTATGAAATTATCTTTACGTACAATATAAAATATACTAATCATTACAACCTAAATGGTGTAAACTGCTGAAATATTGTAAAAGTTCTAAATTATTGTAAAACATGTTAACCACAGAAGCATCTTAATTTCTTCACTGTGGCTAAATATTAAAAGTATATAAAAGAAAGACTTATTATTATTTGTTTTAGACAGTCCTGATTTTCAATGGACAAATTAAAGTAATCTGGAAAAAGAAATCATCTGTAGTTAACTTGTTTTTTGATAACCAAATTTGAAAAGTTTGCAAAGTCATTACATGTTTCAAAACTTACCAAGTTTTATGCTCTAATCCATTCAAACTAACATATTCAAACTTTTAATATCCATATGGATTACACTGTTGAGATGCAGAAATTCTACTCCTTGAAGAACCTGAATGAGAGATGAATTTATTTCAAAGATAAATATTTTTCAATATTACTATAATTTCAATTCAGTGTGTTTGTTGCTTTTATTTCTTTATACATGGATATATTTATATATATTTGGAGAAAACAGTTCAAATATGAGATGGAATAGGGGAATGTTAATGTTTGTTTATATTCATAAACAGCAAAAATAACCAGCTTTGATCTCATTGTTGCTTGATATATTAGTTGTTTTACCATCTGCTGGAACACCCACCATAAATCTGGCCCTGAGAAAAGCATTGGCTTTGCAGGTCAAGACCAACAACTTTGGAGGACAGCCCCTGTGCAACACTAAACTTAAATTGTTTCAGTACTTTGTTATACCACTAACATTTTTAAAAACAAAACTTTATAAACAAATCAACAAATGGTTTCAAGTTTTGTTACTTATATGTTTCATTTTATATTTTCAGTACATAAATAAAGAGCAATATTAAATTATGTCATATTGCTAATCAATATGACATAAAAGTCATTGCTGGAAAGGATTGTTGGCAAATCATTCTGCATTTTATATACATTAGATGTTGTTATATAAATGAAACTACCAGCTATGCTCAGATTATTAGGTTAGATGGACTAGCCATGCGTTATGGCACATGGGCCCCTCTCAAAAGAAACGAATGAGTAACACATAATTGTCAATGATGGTGGGATGGTATATGCCTTATCTCATAAAAAGATGGCATGGTTCCTAAAAAGGGTTTGGTTCTTTCCGTAATTTAGCAATGTGAGACTAAAAGGAAGGTAGTTAGTCATCACCACAGCTTGGGCTACTCTTTGAACAATGAATAGTGGAACTGACAGTCACATGAAAATACTTCCATGGGTGAAAGGACGAACGTGTTTGATGTCACAGGGATTCAAACCAACAACCTTAATATAACAAAATTGATCACCCTAACCATCTCAACATGCCAGGCCTCCAAAAGCAGAATATTCCACCTTTACTTTGGAATAATAACTATGTTATTATATCTTGAGCCCATTTTATCATAAAAGTAATACCTATGAACATTTTTACTGAAGCAACATGACACAAAAGCTTTTGTTGAAACATGTCATTAACAAATTGCATAGACTATTCTATATATTAAAAGTTGTTATATGGGGAAAAATCTCTTTTCTATGTTGTTTCGTTTACTACTTTGCCTCCTTAAAAAGATGTACATGAAAATACGCACACACACGCATGCCTGTCTGTGATTTCTATTTTTAATACAAGGAACCAATTCTTTTCTCTGTTGTTTTCTGCTACTTCGCCACCTTGGACAAATGCATATGCACATGGATAAATAGTACTTAGGTGCACACCTTTAGAGGTCACTTGGTATGGGTGCAAAATTGTAGGTTTCTAAAATCTAAAGATATGGCTATCACATATTCTTTCCCATATGTTTTCCCTAGCTTTTTTTCTGAAAAGATGCACATACATGTGAATAAGTAATAAAACCCAGATGCACAACCTGAGAGTCCACTTGGTGCAAATTTTCAGGTTTCTAAGCTCTACCCTTTGAAGATATGGTGTTCATACACATGCAGAGACAAACTTCTATTGTTACAGGTAAACAATGTTATTAGCATAATACTGCTCACATAATATACACAGATTTTTCATGTTTTTAGTTTATCCATAAAGACTAGGCCACCACCTGAAATAGTTTTTAAAATGTGTATTCTTTATAACATGAATGAGTTTTGTCATTTAGTGTATTATAAAATCTAAGACTAAAGTTTTAGTTTATTTTAAGACTGAACTATTTGTTAAGGTTTTATTTTATTTGAACCATCAGCCCTTTCTTATTCTCTTTCAAATTAATAAATTTTATGATAGAAAATTTAAAATATGCTGTACATTTAACAACAAATGCACAAGGTTTCATTGATATTTAGCACAGTTATATCTTGCCAATAGTAAGTTAACAAAAATATTTGTAAAGTTGTTGAAGATGTGCCTTCCTATAATGCACGGGAAGTGAAGAAAGAGCCACACAGTTTATACTGTGATAACCACATCAATTTTACACGGAAATTCACTATTACTGGCTGAAATGTTATTTGAAATATTTTTATCACTCTAGATATTAAACTTTTTAGAAGTGTCCAATTTTGTTATCATGTTTAGAAAGTTTTAAAAAGGAACTTCAATAGTTATTGAACAAATTTTGAAAAATTACTATAATCAGACATCTGTAAAAAAACAACAAAAACCTCTCTACTAAAAACAATCAACATATCATGCTTCTTTACCAACTGTTGATATTTCATTTTCAGACAGACAGGTTTATGTGAGAATAGTATTCAAAGAGCCAAGTACCAAATAATATTCCATTATTACCTAAACACTTATGTTATTTTTTAATTGTCACATATTCTGCTACTAATCATACATAAAATACAAATACCCACACCAAAGTTCTTCCAATAATTCTTCATGAAGTAAAAAATAAAATAACTATACTTCTTTAGCACTCTTTTAATAATAATTATTATTATTATTATCCAGAACAGTGTTAACAAAAGTGTGGCACATGTACTTCTGGTATCACACAAGATTATTTTAGGTGGTATCTGGAAGATTTTACATTTAATGATGGTGTTTCTGAGCCATCATAGATTACTGGTTAAGAACAGGATTTCTAAAGTGTAATGGTAAAGATTGTGAAGGAAATGTGATAAAGTGGTGATAGCTGTGAGAACCAATTTAATGAATCACCAAAACTGTTTGTTAGTGTTGTAAAAGTACCAGCTGCAGAGAAACCAAAAATATCATGTAAATATAATGAAAATTATTTATAAATTGGATGTTGATGGGCAAGCAATGAGAGAAGGCCTATTCCATTATGTGCCATACATATGGAGACCTCAAGCATCATTTTGAAACAAACCATGAGGAATACAATGTGTAAGCTATTGAATTTTTCAAAGAAAAGAGAAAGGACATTCCAGTCTCCCAGACTGCACAGTGTGGCAGGGAATGATAATGTGAAATCTGTGGAAACCTCTTTTATAGTATCATATGTAACTGTAAATGCCAAAGCTATTGAAGTAATAGGAGAGACACTAATCAAACCTGTTGCCAAAGAAGTGATGATGGGAAGCAATGCAAGCTAAACAATAGATATATGCTCATTTCAATAACCTTAATATATCATTCCAAGGCAAGCTTATATTTGTATTCTGCATGCAAGACAAAGTTAATGCAATGATTACAAAACTGGAGTTATAGGGTACACATTTTGACGAACTGGATTCTTTTCTATTTTTCATTCATGTGGCCATGAACTCATCTGAAGCATTAGCCGAAAATATTTTGAACATAATAAAGAAAGATCTTCATAAGTATTTTTCCAAATGTCATAGTAGCTGTAAATGGACGAGGAACTACTTTTTCATCACTTTGCATTCATTACCAAGTAACTTGACACCTTCAAACAAACAACAGCTTCTGGAGATCACATGGTGTCTTGAAGTAAAAGTCACATTATTTTACTTGTGTGTTAATGCACAGTTTCCAACCTTGTCAGAGAAAGTAGTTAAGTATCTTTTATCATTTCCTACTAGACTGCATGCACATGCGAGTTGGGATTATTGGTGCTGGCTAACATCAAAACTTAAAAAGGAATCTTATTTTCAATATAGAACCTCATCTTAATCTTAAAACAAGCTACATCAAATCAAATATTTCTCTACTGCTGTCTGATTGTAAACAGTTTCATTCTTTTCATTGAGAAACTTATTTTCAGGGATTCATTTTTAAACCAATTATATTTATTATTAGTTATTGCATGAATTCCGAAGTTATTTTAACTTTGTTATAACAATGTCATTTTGAGATGAGAAAAACAATGTTTTGAAATAAATGCAGTAACACCTGTTTAAGCCAGAAACTGCATAAGGTGGAAACTTGCACAAGCAGGAAATATCAAAATTTTGCAGCATTATCTAAAGATTTCTTTTATAAAAGGCCCTCTACATGATGGAACTTGCGTAACGTGGGCAAAAAACTATCTTATCCTTCACCTACCTCATCTATCAACAAGTAAAATTAGAACCTGAGTAAGGCAGAAAAAAGTGTTTTTGATTAAATATTAATTTCTTATTTGATTAATAATTTCTTTAAATATTAATAAATTCTCAGACATTTTGTTACAGTAAATACTGGTTAAATACATTCTGTTCATTTTTTCTGCCATCATTATTCCAAAGGTCACTATTCAAATCAATGATTGACTGTACTTTTGGTTGCATTTGCTGACAGAAAACTAGAGAACCCATGGGTAACAGGTAAAAGTTAAAATCTGCACTGTTTCAAAAATTTAAGGAAGAATCAATTTTCTGTGAAATGGAAAGGGAATAATAATGCATGGATGACAAGTGCTATATTCGAGGAATTTTTGAACAAATTAAACAAAAGAATGGAACAAGAAAACAGGAATATTATACTTTTCCCAGATAATGCAGTTTGTCACCCAAAAGTTCAACTTTCAAACGTTTCTTTAGTCTTTCTATCTCTATGTACAAAATCAGTTCTACAGCCACTGGATAATGGAATTAAAATTGAAATACAGAATATTGATCTTTCAGCATATTGTTACAAGTATGGACGACTGTAAGGGAGCATATGAAATGACCATGAAATCTGACACGTGTTAGATCCAATTGCATTTTTAAATCATTCAATCAAATACGTAAAAGATGAATGCATAATAAAGTGCTTTGGAAACTGTGGATTTATTCTTGATAATGGCAGAGATTGTGGAGAAGTTATTTGTTATGTTGATTCTAGTGAAATCCAAACTTTAATTGAGAAGACTGATGCAGATGATTCTGTAAACGTGGAAAGTTTTGTGAAACTTCCCAAGAATATTTTAACAAAAACTAATGAAATTGATTTAAAATCTATAATAGAATCACAAGATGGTAACAGTGCAAGAAATTCAGAAGATGAACAAAATGGAAAAGATAATGAGGAAATATAAATTCCTATTTCATCGCACATGTTAAGTTATATTAACGCTACAAAATTGTAAGCAAAAATGAAGATGTCGTAGAATTTGTGTTCTCTTTTAATTGCAGGACAATTAAAATTGTCCTATTGAAAAAAAGTGAAACAGTTGAGACTGGACACTTTCTTCAAATAAATTTAAGATATTGTGGGCTCGAACACCCACATCTCACTCTCCTGATTTCTAATCTTCTTATATAAGACTAGCAAATTGGAGGTTGAAAAACTGTGTTTCCCCACTGCATTATGGTTCCTACTTTATCTGTCACCTCCAAAACCAAGGATACATTTTTTTTAATCTCAGCAACCTGCAGCATATTTAGTTCAATTTGAAAGTGTTTTGTTTATGGTTTGAAAACTTAGGGTAATACTATATAAAGAATGAAATAAATATCAGTGTATCGAAAGCAATTGTGGCTGTAACCAACAGTTTCTCACATAAAAAATTATCATGCATTATTTATAACCAAAATTTCATAAAAGCAAACCTGTGAGAGTGATATGTAAAATTATTCTTAAACCAAAGGTTACTCAAAATCGATCTACTAAGTTTAATAGGTATTACCTTAATGTACACTCTACAGAATGTAAAATTAAAATTACATGAGAATTAACTAATATGTAACACTAAGAACACTTGCCCTGAGTTCATCTCTTACAAGGTAACTATCCAAATAGTTCACAAGGTTAACATGTTTCACATCACACAATATTAACAGTTCAGTAATTAAACTTTTTTTAGTAGGTTGCTCAGTCAGATAAATCTTCTTAACAGCAACTTCCAAACCAGTTCCTCTATCTATGGCTTCATATACACCATCTGAACCACTAAAACAATTAAAGAAATATCATCAGAATCTGTAATGTACTTGTTTATAAAGACATTACCAGATTCTAGTGATAAAATTATTATGCTTTAAAAAACAAATGAACAATGGAAAATCACCTGTTCAAAATATTTGTACAATAATGAAACTGTATTCATATCTCATTATACAAGAAACAATATCATACATAACTGTCTCTCATTATATGAAAACTACCGTAAAGTATCAATAAAAAAGAAACAGTAGGTGAAATTGACACACGTAAGCACCACTTGTTAAAATAACATTAATAACTTTTTGGAAGTGATTCTGGTGTTACAATCGAGATGTACTAGTAACGTGATGATTTTAGAATCTTTTCTGCTAATTATTTGTAAGTGAATTAATCCATTGAAGTAAATGTATGCTTTTAAGTATAATAATATCAATGACACTATTGATTATTCTGCTCTATAAATCTTGTAAATTTGTATATGATCAAATATGCTTTACAATTTCACAAGGTAGTGATGTCTTTATCCACTGTTATTTTACTCTACAGAAGTTACTAAATGCTCTCTTTTAATCAAAATGTGCAGTTATTCACTTTCAAATTTTAACTATATGAACTATGCAAGTATTTTTGCTGGGACTTAAATAGTTATTTTTTAACACAAACTTTTGTTGATGTAAAATGAAACAGCTGTATTTGTGTGAGTTAAATCAAACTGTCTACTTGTTATTCTGCTTTTTTTTTTTTTAATTTCCTTGGTAGGACAGAAAATGGCAAGGTGGTTCTTATATTGAACATTTCTATATTTTATGATTTAAATCACACTTTCAATACATCAGGAATATCATTCTATAGACTGGTTAGGCAGCACATACATTTCCCCTCTTCATCACATATAGTGTAATAATGTTATAAATGTCATTACTTTCTCTACTGAAAATGCATTTCCATGCACTACTTACCTTCTCTTACATAAACATCTATTCACATGCATTGCTGCCCTCCATATGCAAAACATTTTTACGTGGATGCCACAAGCCTTCTGCTTCCCCTCCATTAGAAATGACTTATTCTAATGTGTGTCTCCTGCAATTTATCAGGACAACCCTCAACCAGTGAGACTGCCTCATATTCAGGGTTACCTATGTCATTTCCTCTGTTTAATGGTACCAGACTAACACTACTAGTTTTGCCAGAAATTGGAAGATTCTGCTTTAAACAAGAAAGAAAAGTGGGATGTGTGAAAGGATGCAAGTACCTGTCAAAAATCCAATTTTAGTATCGGAAAATTATATTATACCTGTGTTTATATAAATACCTAGAATCCATATTCCATGATTGAAAGGACCAGAGCAACAGAATAAAATAAGCATCCTTTGAAAGCATAGAAAGAAAACATCTGGAAAGAAGAGAATAGGATGCAAAGAACTGATGTGAGAGACTGTATCACAACTGAACTCTTTGTCCATTGAAGAAAATTATGATACATGTGGATGGAAAACAGTGTCCAAGTGGTGTGTGAGAAAACAGTGGAACTGCTTCTAGTAGAATGACTAAGGCACAAGATCACACCAACTACATCCAAAATTCATGTTAATGGGAACTAACATACTGTCTACACTTCAAGTTCAGAAGGTGCAATAACATTAATAACAAGTAATTACCATCAAAAGGTAAATAAGGCTCCTGAAAAATTAAAGAATAATAAAAAATAACTTACTGAGCCAAAGGCACATGGAAATCTGAAGAGGGGCTACACATCAAAGAAAGTAGCCCAAAATATATGCATTTGGAAACACACTCAATTTTGTGTTCTGAAATTGTTTTATAAAATTCAGCATGACTGAATCTGTTTTTCAGTTTTTGTTGGACTGAACTTACGGTGCACATACGAGTGAAACTACTAAAGCTTGGAAGAGAGATTATTGTCCAAGTCTTCTGGATAAGCATCAATTAGCTGATGCGGGGATTAAGTTCATTATATATATAAATATATATATAAAAAGATATAAATATATGCTCAGTACTCTCTTTGGCGAAATAAATTATTTTCGTTATATTTTTCAATACTCACAGAAATATATCACTTATTACGCCTATATTAAGCGTAAGGCCTTCCACGACGATTAACTTTCCATTTTAACTGTTCTTTGGCCTAATTCCGTTTCGTAACATCTCGTCTCCTACTTTTTGTTGTCTCTCATCTTTTACTATTTATTTCAAAACAATTTATTTATCTTTAGCACGAATAGCCTACTTGCTTTGCGCCATGAAACACCAAACCAAACTATTTATCTTTACAACCTAATCGTCTGCTTTTTATATTCTGGACATCAATAAATTTCACGCCACACTCGAAACTCTCGACAGCAATGAGTTACAAACATAACCTACGACTCTTATCGAGTTTCGTAATTAAACTTATCATAATGTTTACATTAAATTAATTCATCGTTATTCTCATGTTACGAACAAAGCTAAACAATCATTAAGTATTTATTCTTAAAATAAATTAACAACATCCACACTTAACAGCCTTTTATATAATTTATTCGATAAACATATAAACTTATGTAATTATATACATATATGACTCATTCTACGTTACGTGCCCCCGACATGGTCAAGTGCTTAGGGCACTCGATTCGTAATCTGAGAGTCACGGGTTCGAATTCCCGTTAAACTAAACATGTTCGCCCTTTCATTCATAGGGCGGTATTATGGTCAATCCCATTATTCGTTGGAAAGAGTACCCCAGAAGTTGCTTGTCCTCTTGCCCTACTCTGCTAGATTAGGAACAGCTAGCGTAGATCGTTTTCGTGTAGCTTTGCGCAAAATTCAAAACAAACAAACTTACTTAAAGTAATTACAACTTGATAAATAGAGTATCATGTTATCCAGTGCTTCTGGTACACTGTTTGTTATGTTATTAGAAGCAATATTAACCATTTTCATTCACATCATTCTTGAGGTTGTGTGAAATGAGGTTGTATCTGCATGATACAAGGTTCTAATCATGTATCATTAGGGAAGTATTTGATATATCATTCTTTGGCACTGGGGCCCTTATCTTCACTTCTAGTGTCTTTTATTGAGATGTCCTTTGTCATTATTTCTTCATGAACTAACACAACACTAACGTCCTCTGACTCTGAGGTTTCTGTCTATTTATCTCTTCCTAGTCAAAAGGTAATTCATTCTAACTTCAGGACGGCATGACACAAAAAATAGAAACAAAATCCAGTAAGTTTAAGTTTAAAAAAGAATCAGCTAGAGAATTAAGACTCGTTTATGACTTTCGTACATTCATTTTCCAAAAATATCACAAACAAAATGCAGAACAACTGTACAAAAACTTATCTGTGTAAAGATATATTCTTCTTTGTCATAAAATGATGACAGAGTGATTTTAACTTTGACACACTCACATGTACAAACATAACCATGAGTGAACACTTTACTTTTGATGTTTGACGAGCTAGTTGAGAAAAAAGCGCTCATGATGAACTGCAAGTAATTTTTATTTACATAATTTTACTCGCTTCTATTACAAACTATGTCTTGAATTATATTTTTATTCCTCAAAACATTTACAAAATTTCAGTTTAGGTATAAATATACATCTGTATAATTGAAATGTTTTGAACAAAGAAATATTGATAATTCTTAAAATTCTTCAGTTTTACCTTTGACCTGTATGCCAATTCAACACATTTGGTAATGTTAAGAGCAAAATTTTATGCTATAGTTAAATAATTTTGTAATTTTAACAGTTAAGTTGACGAAAGGAATATGGCGCAAATGTAGCTAATAAAAACGTTTTATTATATACACTGCTGGCCAAAATCTTAAGGCCAATTAGCATAAACAAAAAATTTGCATTTTGCGTTGTTAGGCTCAACCACTTATTTGAGTAGAGCTTCGAAAGATGAAAATAAGAAAAGAGAAAATAAAAATAAAAAACTTTTTAGCATTTAACAGGGAAAATGTGAACACTATGAAATTAGCTTAAATACTAGTTGGTCAAAAGTTTAAGACCATACTGAAACGAAGCATTAATCAGTAAACATGTAACGAAATTTAGTCATTTGTGTTCAAGTATTAGCGTTGTCAACATCTCCTGTATTGCATTGGGTAAAAACATGATAAAGGTTAAAACGTTGACAGAGTTTGAACGTGGCAAAATTGTCGAGCTGCAAAAGCAAGATCTCTCTCAACGTGCCATCGTTGGTGAGATTGGGCGTAGTAAAACTGCTGTTGCAAATTTCTTAAACACCCTGAGGGTTAAGGAACGAGAATTTCAAGTGGTCGGCCCAAGAAAATTTCGCCGGCTTTCAGCAGAAGGATTCAACAGGTTATCCGGCAAGACACCAGCCGATCGTCGAACCAGATTAACGCCCTTACGGACACAGAATGTAGCTTAAGAACAATAAGATGGCAGGTACGAGAGAAAGGCTTTAAAAATCGTGAACGTCTTCAAATGCCACGCCTCCTTTCACACCACGAAACAGCTCAGTTAAATTTTGCTGAGAAGCATCAAATATGGGATGTAGAAAAGTGGAAGAAGGTTTTGTTTTCTGATGAGAAACAATTTAACCTGGATGGTCCAGATGGCTTCCAACGTTACTGGCACGATAAGAATATCCCACCGGAGACATTTTCTACACGACACATTGGAGGACGTTCCATCATGATCTGGGGTTCTTTCTCCTTCCATGGAACAATGGAGCTTCAGGTTATACACAGGTGTAAAACAGCAGCTGGCTACACTGGCATGTTGGAGAGAGTGTCCTTATTGACTGAAGGCCCTCGCTTGTGTGGAAATGACTAGATCTTTCAGCAGGACAACGTTGCAATCCACAATGTCCGCAGGACAAAGGACTTTTTCATGACTAATAACTTTATTCTTTTGGAACATCCAGCGTGTTCGCCCGAACTGAACCCCATTGAAAATGTTTGGGGACAGACTATAGTCTATAGGAAGTCTATAGAAACGGACGTCAATTCCAAACAGTGCATGATCTTCTTGAAGCCATCTTCACCACTTAGAATAACATTCAAGCCAACCTTCTGCATACGCTTACATCGAACATGCCAAAGCGAATGTTTGCAGTCATTCGCAATGACGACCATGCAACTCACTACTGAGACCTCTTGTTGGGCATTTCCTACCCTGTTTAGGACTTCTTTTTAGTATGGTCTTAAACACTTGACGAGCTAGTATTTAGGTTCAGGCTGATTTCACAGTGTTCACATTTTCCCTATTAAGTGCTAAACATGTTTTTTTTTTTTCCTTTTCTTATTTGCATCTTTCGAAGCTCTACTCAAATAAGTGGTTGAGCCTAACAACGCAAAATGCATATTTTGTCTTTATGTTCATTAGCCTTAAGATTTTGGCCAGCAGTGTATATATTTTTCTCTACAAATGGGTTTTCTTGTCATTAAGAAGACAGAAAAACGATGGGCTTTGGTTACACATTGTACAAAATAAAGGTGCCGAAGAAGTTAAGGAAAATAGATACTTATTGTTATTTACATTTATGAGTATATTAATTACTGTCAGATTAGAGCTTAATGTGCAGAATCGATTGTTAGACACAGTTTTTAACATGGATTATCATGTTCATAAGACCTCAAAGACACTCCTTAATAATATATCTCCGTCATAATTTAGTTTACGAAAAATGTGCTTAATGAAAAAGAAGCTCTCTTATAAATGAAGTGAAATAACCTCGAATGTTTCCTTTTGTAAAGCCAAGGGTACAATGAAGTGGCTAATGAAACATAAAATACAAAGGTGTCATCATAAAGAGTATAATAAATAATCTTAGGTGTGTGTTTGAAGGCTCATAAAAACGTAGTGAAGGTATTTTTGTTTGTTCCATAATTTTAGCGTGAAGTTAAGCAAGGACTTTGTGAGCTCAGCAGTCTTTTATTTTGAACTAGAGAAAAGACAGCTAGAAAAAGGTATTCATTGCCAACTGTATAGGAATTTTACTGATCCTCTTGTAGCGGATCCATTTTCCTAAAGTGTGATAGAAATTTTTTGACAGCGGGACGCGAATAATGAACCCTCCAGGTACTCTAACACCAGAACGTGCTTTCTCAGTCAAGAAAGAAACGATAAATTAAATAATCGAACTCCGGTTTTGAATAAGTGAACTAAAAAAAATGCACTTCACGAAAGCGCGAGAACATTCTGTTAGCCTTGATTTTTTGTCTAGTGTGAATTATACATTTGTGGAGAAATGAAAAAAGTATCTAAGGTAAAAAAAAATAAAATGGAAAACTTCATTTCTAAGTTCTTGTTGTTTGATTAGTTTTTCACTCTGAAAAATGATTTTTTCTACAATATATTGTATAATTTACATCAATACCTAGATATATTTATAGCATGTACTGAATAGTATAAATGATACTTTTGAATGATGACTCGAGTATTAGAATAAATTAGTACTTTAAATATCTGAAACTTAATAATATTATTCTTTGTTAATAGTCTTTAATATAACTAGACGTGCAAAATAAAATCTAAAAGCAAAATAATCCTATGAAATACAAAATAAAGAAGCTTTATAGAATTTAATTTTGTTAAAGGTACAACTCAAAAATACAAAATATAAAATACAATTCAAATTTTGAAGCATAATAGAAATATAATTTTGTTCAAGGTAAGTGGAATACGTCATTATTTGAATATGATTATGTTTTGACTGAAGGTAAGGGAGCAACCTAATTATTTAAGTATAAATGATAAACGTTTCTAAGAAAGTGGATTACATGATTTTTTGTTGTAAATACAATAATATATTTTTGTATTATCAAATTGGACGATATTTTTCAAAATTTTCACAATTCATTAATTGGCCAGGTGGTTAGGACGCTCATCTCATAATTTGAAGGTCGCATGGCCGAATCAACGTCACACATACTCGCCCTTTCGTCGGTAGGGCGAAATGATTTACAAAGTCATGGTAAATCCCACTATTTATTCTTAAAATAGTAGCCCTACAATCGTCGGTGGGTCTTTAACTGCTATATTAAGGACGGCTAGCGGAAATAGCCCTCGTATAGCTTAGCGCGAAATTCAAACAAAAATTATTTATCAACTGACATTTTCTGATCAGGCAGTTGATCAATAAAATAAAAGCTCCCTCTTTTACAGTTATTAGATTTGTCCAATATTCCTAACAATTCTCTTAAAAATAGGGAAATTAATATTTAGTCAAATATAAAAATTATTAGAAATAACCACTTTATAATGAAACATCTGATTTTCTAAATCTATCCTCCTCTGTTTAACAGCACGATGGCAATCATTGGTAGTTAAAATATTAGAATTATTCTGCACTATGCATCAGTACTGCTATTAGTTAAAAATTGTTTTCCTGAAAAATGTAGCTCATGAGAAAGTAAAAAGCTGAAGTTTTCGTTATTGTGGATATTTTACATCGGATTTAAAAGTAAAAGGACGGTTTTGTTTTAACATTTCTTTCTTAAACTAATAAAATATTCGTTTTATCGTGTAATGAATTGTATTAAGTTTTTGGCCTACATTTTCTGTCAAGACGAATTAATTAAAAACAAACAACCACGAAAAAGAGAATATCTTCGACTCCAGCCACTAGAACAACAACTAAGTTACAGGCAGAGCATGTGTATTGAATATGATGATAGTAAAACTGATGATAAGAAAGGTCTAGTTAATTATTAACTTACACTCCAAGAATGTTGCTCAGTCGTAAAATGCTGCATCAAGTTGTATGTAGTTGTACAAGAACAGATTGAAAACATAGTTGCCTGTTTGCACTTTCATCGACTTTCTAGATGCGCACAATCTACAATAACCAAAAGGAAACCTTGATTCTGAAAACACGAACTCCCAACAGAAGACCGTCGTCCTTTTCTGGAAAACAAAATATGTCTCCATGTTATCAGATGATTGAAAGAGTCTTGTTCTTTATGCAAAGGACACGCTGTACGTGCACGTGATAGTCAGTTAAGCTATCTTTATTTAGAGTTCTAGATCATCTGATGGATATGAAGTAAAAATTTATTTCAACTTTTAGTTTATTGAACTTAGGCATAAACTGTAACAATCAGTGTGACGCAACCTCTAACAGCTACACATCACTCTGAAAGATGACACATGTCAATAATACTTTAATAACCGAAAATGGTGCATGTCAATTATTTCTCAACAGTGCTACATTTTAATCACTGAGTACCATTTCAAAACAATAAAAATAAACTGTAGTCATATCACAACAATTCTACTGAAAATGTTGTATAATTTATTCGTAGTTCAACATGTAGACAAAGCACGAGAAAATGATAAATGTCACAAGCTGATAACAATGTTATAATTGAAGAACCAATACGTGACTTAAACGTAGTAATGAACGATGTGAAACACATTAAACGTAGAAATTGAAGAAGTTCGTGTATATCCTGCATTTCAGTAAAAAATGTTGCATGCAAATCTTTGTGTAACAACTGTGAAGTATAGCAGCTGTGAATTGTTGGACGTATATTGTGGCAGTCAATATACTTAGAGCTATATTACAAACAATATAAACAGACACTTAATTATCACCGAAATAAACATTTAATGTATAATAACTGTTACATTTAAATGGGCGAAAAATATGTAAACAAACATTTCATTACTTTTGGTTTAATATTTTACACAAGTTTTAACATTATATGACGTAATAAGTAAATACTGCAAAAAAGGAAATCACAAAAAATATGAAAAAAACGCTTGTGAATTGTTGAACTAAAGCGACTGTCTCTTAAATTTAAATAATAGTTGTGAATGTTCCGATAAAATATAAAAACTTTAAGTTTTCAAAGTTTATATTTAATATACTTGTACATAAACGTAAATAGCTAAATTACTACGTAAGTTTCTGCTAAACCAATAATATCAGTGATACTGAATTTTAAAATTTTGTGCAATTTTGTAAATATCAATCACAATCGTGTATTTGTTTGTTTTGGAATTTCGCACAAAGCTACTCGAGGGCTATCTGTGCTAGCCGTCCCTAATTTAGCAGTGTAAGACTAGAGGGAAGGCAGCTAGTCATCACCACCCACCGCCAACTCTTGGGCTACTCTTTTACCAACGAAAAGTGGGATTGACCGTAACATTATAATGCCCCCACGGCTGGGAGGGCGAGTATGTTTAGCGCGACGCGGGCGCGAACCCGCGACCCTCGGATTACGAGTCGCGCGCCTTACGCGCTTGGCCATGCCGGGCCCTATGCTCTGCCCATCACGGATATCGAAACCCGGTTTCTAGCATTGGAAGCACGCAGACAGTTTGCTGGGCCACTTACGCGCTTGGCCATGCCAGGCCCTCACATTCGTGTAACTGTATGGTATGGAGATTAAGACCATCTTGATTTCTCTTAACTCTGGAGAGAACTTATTAACATTGGCCTTTTTTAAAAATTCGTTTATTAATTCTATTTCGCTGTTTTGAAGAAAAATCAGGTTGGTTTCCGAGCTTTTCCAATGATAAACGTGTTTTGGCTGTCAGAATTTTCAATGAGAATAACAACGTTTTCCTTGTGATGTCCTTGTTTAGTGTTTGGTTTAACGATAATAAGTTCATCATAATTGTTCACAAGTCTATGAGACAGAGGTCGCTGGATATATTCTTCGATAACTTTTGTTTGTTTTGACGTTGGTGTTCCTCTCTGAAGATGTAGAATATAATTATGTTTAGTGGCGCAACACTCAAAATTTGAGTAATAATTTTACTATAACATGCATAAAACCAAATAAATGTTTCTATGAAAATTATAAGTTATGAAATTGGTTTCAGTTATCTCATAAATGTTTTCTGGAAACTAGGAAAACTAACTCAAACATTGTTTCACGTAGTGAATAAAGAATGATATACAGCAGACAATAACTTAAATACTGTTTTCCATTTATATTTTACACTGCCCGCGTCGCGCTAAACATGCTCGCCCTCCCAGCCGTGGGGGCGTATAATGTGACGGTCAATCCCACTATTCGTTGGTAAAAGAGTAGCCCAAGAGTTGGCGGTGGGTGGTGATGACTAGCTGCCTTCCGTCTAGTCTTACACTGCTAAATTAGGGACGGCTAGCACAGACAGCCTTCGAGTAGCTTTGTGCGAAATTCCAAAACAAACAAATATTTTACACGTTCACAAAGGATAATTAGATTGTTTATATTATTGTCTAGACAAGATGAATGTACGGTTATAATTAAATGTAAAGTGTTGTACTCAATTTATTGTTATATAACTAGACAAGATGAAAGTGCGGTTATAATTAAATGTTAAGTGTTCTACTCAATTTATTGTTATGTAACTAGACATAACACGTACTTTGACAAGATGAAAGTACGGTTATAATTAAATATCAAGTGTTCTACTCAATTTATTGTTATATAAATTAAGCATGAAAAGTTATGTGATCTGAACTACAAATGACTGGTTATTTACTTTATGTTACAGAGAGAAATAGTATTCAAACTGTCTTTTTTTTTGCAACTTTGGAGTAAATCACGCACCCTATGGTGCTTTAAAATATTCAATAATTCATTATCAGTAGTAGTATTCACATACGTATGTGAATGAAAAATCACGAAAGGGCATTCTGATCTTTATGTTTTCCACATGTTATTAATGCTATGGACAAGGTAATCAGATTTATCAGACCTCAGTGGAATCGAACACGTGTAGGTAGGTCTATTTTGAAAAAAATAATCGCACACATTCAAACGACTCTGAACATTAAAGATTCTCTGAACGCATCTTTTTCAGTAGCTGGGGATAACCCAAGGTATTAACAACATTGATTTTAAACATGCAACATCTGTTTGATATTGTACACGTAGTTTGACGTAGTATACATTGTATTAAAATAGATTGTTTCTAACTGTAAATATGTAAATTTACTTGTACCAAATATTAACTATAACGTAAGATGAATGAGAAGTTAATTGAATTTCGAACCAAAGTATTCCTTTCTTCTAGGTCGTTTTCATATATCGTCTCCAGTGTTGTTCGTTTGGTCACTTTTTGCTTTCTTAGTGTATTAGTTTTTGTCTTCTTGACGTTCTTTGTAGCTACCTTCTTCTCACTTTCAGGGATCAGTGGCATAGCCTCTAATATATCCAATTCATCAGTAGTTATCTTTTCAGCACCAAGTTGTTTGTGTAAAACACGGTTTTTCAAAACATTCCGTTCTTCCCAAGTTTTTTTCTTTCCAGTTGTAGAAACAACAAAGAACGCTGCACGATCATTACAAAAAGTAAATAAATAAGAATCATGTGTTTCAAGACTATGAAAATACATATTATTAAATAAGCTGTGGATAATGCGTTGCAGTTATAACTATAAATGTGTTTCATGCTTAACCAACAAATAATTGTATGGATTCTTTGACAAGTGTATTCAGTTATAATGTTTCGACCCATGGAACGTAGTACTTCACATGAAGCCACATGAACCAAAATAATACGTCATATAAAGGAGGAGATCACAAATTAATACCTTGCTTGAAATTAGATCTATCAACATGGTATCTCGTAAGAAGACATACATAAATATAGTACCTCACGTGAAAGTAGATGTTTCTAACAGCAGTGTGAGTACAGAAATCAATATCTTCAAATGATTACTCCTTGAGTTCCACATACTTTAATTATAAAGAAATTGAAGATAACATGTAACTTACCACAAAGCAATAAGACATATCGAAATGAGTGCTGTCCACCAAGCGTATCTTGTAACTGTAGGTTTTGAAACCGAGGGGAGCGTAGCCTTCGGAACCACTTCAGTTGGATCTTAAGACAGAGAGTCGTATCTAAAATCAGTTTACTTTACCGATTTCGTAAAACAGAGAAAAAACTTCAAATGTTAGTTAACAATAATAGTAATGCGTATAATTCTTTAATCCCAACAATATTCTTAATTTAACATATTTAAAATTTTAATTCAATAAATACGATATTTCTTCATGACGAGAAATCCACTTGAAATAAAAATGTATCTCAGAACGGCTGGTATGGGTATTAACACTTTTATTGATAAGCAGAAAATAACGTTTTAAAACGTTAATACACGTACCAGTCGTTGTGAGATAGAAATACAATATTTCTTGCATTTATAATGTATTTTCATATTAAACAGCGTCCGGAATGGCCAGGAAGGTTAATGCATACGACTCGTAATGCGAGGGTCGCGGGTTCGTATCTCCGTCGCACCAAACATGCTTGCTCTTTCAGCTGAGGGAGCACTATTATTTGACGGTCAAATAATGCGGTGGATGGTGATGACTAGCTACCTTCCCTATAGTCTTACACTGCTAAATTAGGGCCGGCTAGTGCAGATAGCCCTCGTGTAGCTGTACTCGCAGAAAGCTGTTTTCATAGACAGAGCGTTTTAATTAAATATCTTTAGGTCTTCTTAGTAATGACGTGAAGCACACAGGTGTGTGGTAGAGATACCAGTATGTTTGTTTGTTATTTAATTTCGCGGAAAGCTACGAGATGGCTTTTAGCGCTTGCTGTTCCTAATTTTGAAATCATATACTTGAGGAAACATAGTTATTCAATACTATTTGTCTGAATGTTTGAGCCCATCTTAAACCCGTGTAAGGGGATTGACCGGTATATAAAATCCCTAACTTGTACCACTATTTTTCTTCTTACGAGAAACCCATAAAACACTACTAGTAAACTTTGTTTGTTTCTTTGTTTTTCAATTTAAAGGAAAGCTACACGAGGACAAAATGCGCTAGCCATCCCTAATTTAGCAGTGTAAAACCAGAGAGAATGCAACTAGTTATGACCGCCAAAGGCCAACATTTGGGATACTCTTTTACAAAGAAGTAGAGGGATTGACTGTTACTTTATAACGCTATCACTGAAAGAGCGAGCATGTTTCGTGTGACGGGGCTCGATCCCGTGACCTGCAGATTAGGAGTCGAGCGTTCTACCAGTAAAGAACGATTTGTATAAAATTATTATTTATAAGATAGTGCTAAACAAACTATTGATTAATACCTCACTATATACTAGAATCACCAAGTGGACATTTTAAGATATATTTGAAATTTCAATGGTATCTTAATATGAAAATAGTGGCGCTAAGAAATATTCAGTCGTATACCTTAATACAATTATGTAAACATAGAATTTCTGAGTAAACGTTTTCTTCATAGTGTTTGGAGTCTTTCTCTTAAAACCAAACTTTGGAACATCTCTGTTTAGAGGCGCGGCATAGCCAGGTGGGTTAGGGCGTTCGACTCGTAATTCGAGGATCGCGGGTTCGAATCTCTGTCGCACCAAACATGCTCCAAACCCTTTCAGCCTTAGAGGCGTTATAATGTGACGGTCAATCCCACTATTCGTTGGCAGAAAAGTAGCCCAAGAGTTGACGGTAAGTGTCTTACCTCTAATCTTACACTGCTAAATTATGTATAGCTAGTGCAGATAGCCCTCGTGTAGCTTTGCGCAAAATTAAAACAAACAAGCTCTATTTATGTATGTTTCAATAAGAACTTTTACTTTAGTTATAATATTAGGTACATGGAATGTCTACGTGATGTTATCATTCAAAGAAGGGAGGAAGTAATTCGTAAAAGTAAATATATATATATATATATGTAATTGTTAACTATTTTACCAAAACAATACTACTCTGTCATATATATGTTTTTATGTAAATATAAGATTTTTACAAAAAATATTAACATTATAAAGCGTTACAATTGTTTCCACCTCCTGGAAAAAAGCAAAGCTGTTTAATACAATAAAAAACCATGGAAGTTATGAAGAAGTGTCTTATTATAACAATGTGTTTTAACAAAAATAAACATTTTTTTAACGTTTAAAGAAACAATAAAAGAAAATCATTACTTATACAAAGATCTTTATTATCAGCTCCTTCTTTGTCAGTAATTTTATCTCCAGGATAAGGTATACAGGCGTCAGAAGCCAAATGTGCCATATAAGTCCCTCCTGGGCACGAAAGGCAGCTAGTTTGTAATCCATTGTCATAGTGACCAGGAGGACATGAACCTAAAACCGTTAAAAGTACATAGCTAAACATTTATTTACTCAGTGTTAATTTTTATCGTCCTATCAACGAGTTTATTATCAAAAAACAATTTTTCAAGCAAAACTACATGATATTAAAAGTCTTTCATTTTTTTGTGTTTAATGGAAACTATTAACGTTATTGTGTGTAATATATACTTACAACACCTGTCAGCATCTCTTCGGTATCCTCGAGTACAAGTGAGGTTTTCTGCTGGAACATACACTGAAGAAAACAAGAGGAAGTTAAATCTTTTTAGCTCATTTACTGTCACTGATAGGAATAGAAAGTTTTGCATAGTGCGAGATTCGTGAGAAAAATAAAACGCGTTCTTCAAAACGGTTTCATAACAGCAAACTTTTATTTCTTTATATATTCAGTGACTGAGTCAACTCATTAAACTAATCACAGAAACTTGAAATTTTATGAAAGCGCACAGAATTTTTCTCCTTCTCAATTATGTTACACCATGAGTTACATTTCCTTTGGTATTTCCCTTGCAAAATTTGTATTTGGCAAAGTTTAATGTAAAACTGGTTTCACTGCTAAATTAAAGACGTTTAGCCATCGTGTAGCTTTGCGTGAAATTAAAAAAACAAACAAACAAGTGTGCCAGAATTCGTTGAAATAGAATATAATAATTTTGGTGGGACATGAAGACAACAAGGTGGAACTGGTGTTTATTGAAGACGGAAATTTATTTTATCATGTGATAAATATAGTTGTCGAGGATATTCCATTTCTTGAATATTTCATATTGTAAATTCTATTTTGAGATGAATTCATAACATTCGAATAATCATTTAATAAAACAGACCAGTGAAAGATTGTGAAACCAGATAAAAGTGATGGAATAATAACCTTAACGAATCAGAGAATTAAAGAGATGGAGAGATAGTAGTAATAAGAAATTTTATTAAAGTTAATAAACCCTATCATATCAAAATGTGATAGTTCATATCTTATTAGAATTACATGATGTAAAACAAAACGTATCGTTTCCTGATAGGTATCAACATTACCGTTCAAGCCTTGAAAACTATTTTCTTTTTTTTTAGAATGACGTTTTTAATTTCTGTGAGATGAAAGAAACTATCACTGAAATACTTTCTGCTGTCTGTAAATTCATAATAAAGTATATCACTTCAACACTTTTGATCCAAAATTGGAAGTCTTGAAATGTTTATATTTTGAAATTAATTCATATACTTTGCACTTGTTGAAAAACATTGAACTTATATTACATACATTTATTTGTTGAATTTCGCGCAAAGCTACACGAGGGCTGTCTGACTAGCTGTCATTAATTTAGCAGTGTAAGACTAGAAGAAATGCAACTGGCACTAACTCTTTTCTTATTCTTTTACCATCGAATACTGGGGTTATCCGTCACTTTACAACGCCCCAACGGCTGAATGGGCGAACATGTTTGTGTGTGATGGGGATTCGAAGTCTTTCTTTATATTCAATAACGAAAGGTTGATGATTGTGCTCGTTTATGTGGGTGCTGAATTTTCTCCCTGTTTCTCTGACGTAGCTTTATGTACTGTTATTTGTTGTTTTTGTTGGTTTTTTTTTTTTAATTTCGCACAAAGCTACTCAATGGCTATCTGCGCTAGCCGTCCCTAATTTTGCAGTGTAAAACTAAAGGGAAGGAAGCTAGTCATCTCCACCCACCGTCAACTTTTGGGCTATTTTTTTCAACAAATAGTGGGATTGAACGTCACATTATAACGCTCCCAAGGGCGAAAAGGCGAGCATGTTTAGCGCGACGGTGATGCGAACCCGCTACCCTTAGATTACGAGTCGCACGCCTTAAACCACCTGGCCATGCCGGGCTTTAAAATGTAAACGTGGAAGTGTCGGGGTTCGAATCCGGGACCTTTCACTTACAAAGCGAACGCTCTACCACTGAGTTACACCCCCTCTCTATTATTTGTATTCATAAACAACATTACGAATCTTGTTGATCTCTGGTGATAACAAGAGACCTCGTCAGTAATGATATGGTCGATATTTTGTTGTTTTTTACAAATGAAATTATAATTAAAAGTTTTAATTCAAATTCCTTTTAACTTCTGGTGTTATTGTCGTATTTAGTCCAATTCAGACACTAAATCTTTAAACAAACATTTAAAGTTGAAAGGATACGTAATTTACCGGCAGTGATAAAAACAAATTGCAAGATTGTGTGATACTCTAAAGTAAGTGTGTTAAAGTACTAATTTAAAGTGTTTTATTATTTTGTATTGTTGTTAAATGTAGGTTTAGTTACATGTAACATCGATTATACGTGTTAAATTTTGTATTTATTTCTTTAATGAGTATAACTTCCACATATTTATCTCTTTAAGATATTTAAAAAAGTTTAAATGGGTTTTGTTTTTCTATTTTTGATGTTCCGTTTTTGTATAGGAAGTGTTCTGCTGGGGTGGTTTAGTGTTAGCCATACGTATATAATGAACTAACATGTTTTGAGATGTGAGTGTAAAAAGGTCTTCCGGTTTCTCTTATAAGTTTCTATGTAAGACCTATTGTCAAAAATTAAAGTGAACTCCTTTATTTCTCAGTCACTTCACACTGACAAAGGATTGCAGTTTTTTTTCCCATATAGTCGAGTGGAAATTTAATTTTTTCAAACATTTCGACTATTTTACATTCATTCTGAGGTGTTTTTTTTTCTTCATCTCTCCACACAATTTCTACTTTTCTCCCATATATCCTTATTTGTGAAAAATGTAGAACTATGTGTATGAGAGGTAAGCCTTGAGTAGCAGTGTTTATTTGTTTGTAACATAAAGCTATACATAATCTGTGTTCTTCCTACCACATGTATCGAAACCAGGTTTCTGCAAACTTACAGTGTTGTGTCACATTTTCTGTAATTGTTTATTAAGATTTTATCAGTATAACTGAGATTACTTTAAGAATAAAATTGTAAGGTCAAAAGCTATGCCACCACTAATTTGTTATTACAGCTCAGAAGGTAACGATTACACGAGCACACGCCCACTGTAAATACATCTATCTTGTTAACTGATAGATAACAAAACACTGGGAAATATAATCATCAGAAGCCTCAAAACCTGCATGTGATAAAGAATTATAATTATTTTACAGGTTTTTAGTGCACACACACACATAAAGGAATTTATTCAAACGTTTCAATTCTGTAAGTCTTGGGTCCAGTCTGGACAGGTGGTTAAGATATTCAACTCACAATATGAGAGTAGTGGGTTCGAATTATCGGCAAACCAAACGTGGCCGCTCTTTCAGCCGTTGAGGTGTCATTATGTGACCTTCAATAACACTATTCGTTAGTAAATGAGTAGCCCAAGATTTGGCGATGGTTGGTGATGACTAGTTTAGATTTTACACTGAGTTAGTTTGTCGGTAAATAATTTGACTTAAGTTTAAATAATGATAATTTCCTACTGTTGTTCTTTTAGTTAGTTCAGGAGGCTTAAGAATTATAGCCAGATAGTTGTGATTATACATACATTGACATACCAGAGAAATGATAAATAAATATTCTGTCAGACAGTTTTCGTTTCTGTAAACAGGAATCAAATTCTAACCATTGCAGTCCATCTGAGTTTTTCATCTGTATGTTAAGGAACAGTACTGTGTTTTTCCTAAACAATTCTTTTCAAACTTGTTGTTATTTGTTGTTAAGCAAACACACACACGCACACACAGAATCGGAAACTTTTTTTCGCAAGTTGTCACCCCAATGCGCTATTTTATTTCACTTCCCTATGCGACAGGCGAATAGAACTTGTCTTATACTGGTACAGCGGTAATTCTAGGATTTACAACGCTAAAATCAGGAATTCGATTCCCCTCAGCGGGCTCAGCAGATACCCCGATGTGGCTCTGCTATAAAAAAACACACACAAAAACTTACGAACTGTGTAAGATACAGAAATAATGGTAACTGGACGGACCGTAAGGTTTAATATCCAGCACTGTCAAGGACTTGGAAGCGATGTGAAAATAACAGATTTATGACCAGTAAGAACTGGTATAGTAAGAACTATACCCACATTTTTTGCTTTCCCCGTTCATATAAAATTAGACTTGAAAGACTTACTTGGAGGACTGCAACAAGGCGTTAGTGACCATGTACTCCCTCTCTAGGTGAGTATCGTCATGAGGACTGATGCAGAAGAGAAGTGATTCCGAGTGAATGGAAAGGAAGCGCAGTAGCTTTGATGACTTTCCTATAAAAACAGTTATCTATTCTATTCTGACATTTATTTTCCTTTGGAAAGCTGTTTACGTTTCTTTCCAATAAAATCCCTTATACGTTTCGTGGATTTTTATTTCTAGTGATTCTGAAGCTACGACTGATTTTTATTTTATAGATTTTGAAAACACCGATAAATCCTTTAAGCTCTATCTATTTATTTTAATATTTAATTTTATATAACAGTCACAGCCTGACATAAATTTTATTGTAATGAGTTAATGTGTTTTTTTAAGAACACACCGTTCTATAAGTCTCTCAACATCCGGGGTTTCTGATGTTTAGGAATACATTCAAATATTAAGCTGTTAATTAAAAGAAAACAAAACAAACCTGAACCTGTTTACAGTTTTATCATCAATGTTCAAGTGTGAAATATGTTGAGGAGTGGTAATTGAAGTAATCAATAAAAATCTAAATAATTCCAAACAGGACAAACACTGGAACATTTTTGAATTTCTATGTTACTACTCTTAAAAAGATAGAATTGCTTATAAAGTAAAAAAATACAACAAATACTTCACTAAATATGCTGGTATTTTCCTATATTTTTAATGATACTCGTGTTTATTTTTCTTCAACTTTCAAAATAATTTTTACCATCGCTTAGCTTGTTATTAAATCAGACAACCACTAATATCTGCCTGACATGCGCGGTTTCTGTGGAATTGTCCATACGTAACTTTGTCATCAATACTCGTACAACGTTGACTGAAAAAACAATACCAACAACATCTCTATTTAAATTCCCGTAATTTAAATTAGAGTATAAATTGAATATTTATTCAAGTGTGAGTGCAATAATTATAAAGTACGTCTTTTCCGGTATTCACTCTGTAGTCAATGTATATTTTGTGTTAGTAGATTTACTGTTTAATTAGGTACATATCTAGATTGTTGTTTAGGTCAATTTGATGCAATCACTTGTCCAATGTGCCTCAGCAGATAAAGTGGGCTTCCAGTTCGAATTCCGTTATTGTGAATTTACTCTCTAGATTTTCCGTCTATGAATGTGTTATAAGAGCCCCTTACAATCCTAACTTGTTGAATTCTCAAATCTTTTCTGATTTATTGGAAAACTGAGCCCCCTTTGAAAACATTATCCTCACTTCTATGTATTTATCAACCATGATACAATAATATTTTTATTTTGAAACTTTTTTGTATTTATTCGGATATAAGATACTAAGCATGTGGCCTAATGTGTCATAAGTTGCAAATACAAGTTATACAAGCAAATTCTGCTGTATTTTACATTCAGAACGTATAATTCAGGTCGCTAGGAAATATAAATGTATTTTTAAACATCAAACAGAAAAGTCAGACAAAATTAGGAACAAACGGTGATAATAAAAATAACAGAAGTGACAATAAGATAAAAAAGAGAAGATAAAATCTCATAGGTAATTGATAAAGAACATCTAAACAAAAACCGGTCAAACCTCTGTTTCTGATAAAGAACATCTAAACAAAAACCAGTCAAACCTCTGTTTCTGATAAACATCTAAACAAAAACCAGTCAAACCTCTGTTTCTGATAAACAACATCTAAACAAAAACCAGTCAAACCTCTGTTTCTGATAAACAACATCTAAACAAAAACCAGTCAAACCTCTGTTTGAAAAAAAATAAAAAAATTAGGGATACCAAAGAATAAAATTATAGCAAAATAATTTGTCTAAATAATATAAACAGGTCATTTGTCTGAACTTAGTATAAAGTTCATAGTATAAGTTGCTTTACTCTCTGTATAAGAAGTGGATAGTATTAAACTACATAAATAACATTACTTGTTAATGATACTGACTAGAAGTTCTGAAGCTATTTGAGAGTTGAGTACTTGCAGCAATATAGTTTCTAAATATAACTGAGATAAAGTCGTTCCTAGTATCTGAGAAAACTTACGTTTACATGCATCCTGTGAAGAGGCTCCAGGGTTTGTGAATCGTTTTTCTGGACAAGCCGAAAATTTGTAGGATCCAAAATAATCACTGTAATGGTCCTTGGGACAGGGGACACATTCTTCTTGTTTTTTACTGCTGAACTGTCCAGGAGGGCATATAACTTAAAGAAAGGAATAATTTTTAACTTATATATTTATCCAAATCTTACACACCAAAAAGTTGACAAAACAAGCAAATTCAATCGTGTAACAGAATCAACACAAGCTCTTAAACATTTAGTTTTATAGATAAATATTTTATAGTGTTTATAAGTTTTCTGTATGAGCTATATTTCCCAAAAGAATCATCAGATACATGGAACGAAGATAAAAGAGTAAAGAGCAACTTGAAATAATATTTAAGTAGAAATATATATATGTGAAAAATATATTTTTTTATGTATTTTACATTGATTTATTCTTGTTAACTTAAAAATATTACATAAAACACTCAAATATAAATAAAAAATACTGGTTTCGTATCTTAAACGATACTCTTGAGTTTCCACAATTAGGCACTCTTTGATAAGTTCCTTAACAATGAAAGCATATTCCAAGATTTTTCATGCAAAAGGTTTATATATGTTTCAAATTCACTGTTTTAAACTATGAAATATTTAATATGGTTTCAAATTTACTAATTGATAAGATAATTTCCATAATTTAGTTAGCTTGTTTGGTTTTATTGTTTGTTTTTTAATTTCGCGCAAAGCTACTCGAGGGCTATCTGTGCTAGCCGTCCCTAATTTAGCAATGTAAGACCAGAGGGAAGGCAGCTAGTCATCACCACCCACCGCCAACTCTTGGGCTACTTTTTTACCAACGAATAGTGGGATTGACCGTCACTTTATGACGCCCCCACGGCTGAAAGGACGAGCATGTTTAACGTGACGGAGATGTGAACCCACGACCCTCGGATTACGAGTCGGACGCCTTAACACGCTTGGCCATGCCGGGCAGTTTGTTTGGAAGTAAGAACAAAGCTATATATTCGGTAGAGAAAATGGATATTATTTTCAAAATCTATGAAACTGAATTATAGGAAATCAAAGCACCCAATATACTACTGCTCTTGGAAATCTAACAAACACAATCTGTTAATTTTCTTGTCCTAGAATGATGCCAGTCTTCATAGCCAACATATTTCCACATGTATATTGGGATATTTGGTTTTTGACCTATTAATGTATATCTAGTTATCACTGTAGTGGACTGTATTGTTTTCACTGGTCAGCTACTTCCTTGAACGGATGCTGTGAGAAAAATAAAAAAAAACATTTGTTTTACAAAAGTGCTTATTATACATCACATACAGTTTGTTTAATTAGTCTCTTTATACAGTACTGTGTGAAAATGTTAGGACAGAAGAATATTTTGTTATTCTTTCCATTTTATGGACTACTTCTTCCATGTTATTACTGATTGTAGTAATGGTTCATTCTTTCCATTTTATGGGCTAATTCTTCCATGTTATTACTGATTGTAGTAATGGTTCATTCTTTCCATTTTATGGGCTAATTCTTCCATGTTATTACTGATTGTAGTCATGGTTCATTCTTTCCATTTTATGGGCGAATTCTTCCATGTTATTACTGATTGTAGTCATGGTTCATTCTTTCCATTTTATGGGCTAATTCTTCCATGATATTACTGATTGTAGTAATGGTTCATTCTTTCCATTTTATGGGCTAATTCTTCCATGTTATTACTGATTGTAGTAATGGTTCATTCTTTCTATTTTATGGACTAATTCTTCCATGTTATTACTGATTGTAGTTAATGGTTCATTCTTTCCATTTTATGGGCTAATTCTTCCATGTTATTACTGATTGTAGTAATGGTTCATTCTTTCCATTTAATGGGCTAATTCTTCCATGTTATTACTGATTGTAGTAATTTATATGCAAAAACGGCTCGTTTGGGCTGAGAAAACACTTTACATAGAAGGTCGAAACGTTGTTCGCTCTTCTATGTAAAGTGTTTTCTCAGCCCAAACGAGCCGTTTTTG
Source organism: Tachypleus tridentatus (assembly GCF_004210375.1). Classification (NCBI taxonomy): domain Eukaryota; kingdom Metazoa; phylum Arthropoda; class Merostomata; order Xiphosura; family Limulidae; genus Tachypleus; species Tachypleus tridentatus. Next base: position 68,701,197 of record NC_134827.1, on the reverse strand, counting down.
CATATAAATTTCTCAACAAGTGGGTTTCTCGTCATCACTGATGATTGTAGTAATGGTTCATTCTTTCCATTTTATGGGCTAATTCTTCCATGTTAATACTGATTGTAGTAATGGTTAATTCTTTCCATTTTATGGACTAATTCTTCCATGTTATTACTGATTGTAGTTAATGGTTCATTCTTTCCATTTTATAGACTAATTCTTCCATGTTATTACTGATTGCAGTAATGGTTCATTCTTTCCATTTTATGAGCTAATTCTTCCATGTTATTACTGATTGTAGTAATGGTAGTGATTCACTGATTGCTTTTAACAATTAAATGAGCCAAGGTGAGAATACTTATTATTTTTAGAATTCCCTACACTTGGACTTGTCATAATGGTTCTGTTTGAATGAGCATAGTGATAAAATTCAGGGCCTGAAATAAATGTCATGGTACTACACACAATGTTTTAACTGTACCAGTATTGTACCAGTATATAGTAGAAGAAATCAATTTAATAGCAATCCACAAATAAATCTTGATAAAAACAGTAATGACATATATACAATGTTATCTTGTCATTCCACAGTCCAATAATTGTCAGTAGAGCAGAGAGTTTGCATAAAAGCTTTATGTGATACTAGTTGGTCTCTCCATTAAATTTATCTGTAGTGGTCCCAGAAGGCTGACTGCCACTGGTCTCAAGTATGACATAAATACCAAATGATAGAAAAGTGTCCAGATCTACAGTATCAAGAAGATTTGATGATAATGAAATATTTGATCGTATAATCTTTACTTTGTTCTCCAAATATTGTCAGAACACTGTGATGTTGATAATTGGAAAGAAGTGATATGGATGGATGAGTCCTTGTTTGAAATAGTTTGTTCACAGTGCACGTTGTACGTCCCGTGAAAGAAATGCAAAGGATACTTCAATGCATAGCATCTGTGATAGAGCAGAGAGTGTGTGATGGGAGGTGTTTTACTGCTGAGGTGACGGAAGTTTCTTGCAAATTATATGGAATAATGGACCAATGCAAGTACCACCAGATTTTGATCCATCATGGTTGACTAAGTGCTTTGCTAATTATTGGTAATGAATTCTACTACCACGAAGATAATGACCCCAAACAGTCATCCAACCTATGCAGAAATTAATTAACTGAGAGATACGATACGCTGCTGGAGTCATTCAAATGATATAGTGGTCCCCACAGAGCCCCAATTTCAATATGATTGAGCAGATCTGGGACTTAATAGATATAAAACTTGACAAATCAAAAGTTACTTCCCATGTATAGGAGTGTATTCGACATATTTCAAGTAAAATCCTAAAGAAAACTGTGATTAAATGTCTTTCAACAATGCCTGAAAGACTTTCCATGGTTATTAAAGTAAAAGGGGGACACAAAAAATATTCATTGTTTGTTGAACTCAAGCACTCTCACTACATTTCTCTTGCACTAAATGTGAATAATAATAAAATATTAATGTTTTATCTGTGATTTACCTTCAGCTGTTCTTTGAAAGTTGCCTGAAATCTGATTTTTGACTTTGTTCTAACACATTTGCACAGTACTATAAGATGGACTTAAATGAAACTAAACATTTTTACAGAGTAAAAATTAATGTCTTATGGAATTATGAATATTACAAAATAAATAAATATCACACTATGAGATGGTGATATAGTAAACTGAAGTTTTCACAACATAAGACGAACAGCCAGAAAAAAACAACTAATTCCTATTACTTTTTGGTGTATGTTATAAGGATAATAGGTTCAAAGCAAACAAACATAGCCTCGTAAGATAACAGTAATTTATGCCACACCTCTAAGAGTTCAGAAGCAGTGTATTATTTATTCATGTCCACCTGTCCAGGAAGTCTCGAAACACTGGAGACAGTTTATCTTTATTCTCAGTGTTTGGTTTCCCATTTTTTGATATTAAATCAAATACCTGAAAAAGAGTGTGACTTGATGACTTAATCAATAACCTAACTT